>NC_056725.1:509928700-510131200 GCF_019279795.1 Protopterus annectens
TAACCCGATATAAGCTTTCACACAGTAACAAGAAATTCCTCCAAGTGTATATTTATTGATACTTACAGAAATATGAAAATTTATATTAGGAATATGCATAACACTAAATATCTCTCAATATGTGCAACTTAAAGTGCAAATATCAAAGATAATTTTTTTCAACATCATCTAAGGTTTCACCTGATGTCATGCAACGGTTTGTAAATCACTTGGTTTTTGAAGTATTAAGTACATACACCACACCACCACCTCCAACTAAGGAAACAACAGTGAAAAGCTTTTCTAAAGCAAACTTCACCTTACTTAAGACAGAGGTGGTAAGTTTCACAGCCCCCATGCTAAAGGATAACAGTGTCCCAAGATGCAGGAACTTTTACAAATGCACTCTATGAGCACATACAAGGATGCATGGATTGTGCCATCCCTAGCAAAACCAAGACTCACTCCCCTAAGAGAAGGAAACCAGTCTGGTGGACACCTGCCATAAACAGGCTATACAATAGAAGGAGGAAACTAGTTCAGAAAAAAAAGCAAATCCCAAGAAGGAAATACATTCCTGATCAGTATCCGTAGGAAACTAAGGTCCCTCATAAAATCATACAAGGCTAACTTCGAAAGAAAAATAGCCAAGGATTCGAAAGATAACCACAAAGCCTTCTTTAGCTATGTCAAGAATCTAAGTGGCAACTCACAGATATGCTCTGAGCTAGTGCAAAATAGCACAAAATATACTGAACCCACTGATATTGCCAACATCCTGGCAGATAGATTCAGTGCAAACTTCACCCCCCTCTCACCCCAAAAGGGCCCACAACAATACTGTAAAAGTGTAGTGTCCCGGAAATCACAGATGCACAGGTGAAACAGCCCTTTCAAAAGCCAAAAGCACAGTGTCAGTGGGGCCAGATGGTGTCCCAGGCTGCGTTTTGCACGAACTACAGAACAAACTAACCCCCCCACCTAAACGCACGGTTCAACCTCAGCCTCTCCACAGGCTATGTGCCCATAGAATGGCACACAGCAACAGTTATTCCACTCCACAAAAGAGGGGCCACAACTGACCCTGGTAACTATCGCCCCATAAGCCTGACTAGATTGGTCTGCAAGGTTATGGAGCGCATCATCATGGAACTCATTAGCAGAGACATTGGGAACCTCCAAACACTTGACCTGACCCAGTTCAGCTTTGTTAAGGGCAGATCATGCCTACTAAACCTGGTTGACTTCTTCAAGACAGTCACCAAGGCCATAGATGAGGGAAAGGTAGTTCACACAGCCTAACTCGACCTCGCCAAGGCTTTTGACAGCATTCCCCACTCGGGAATTATAGAAAAACTCACCAGCCTGAGCATAAACCCCTACATCACAAGATGGTTTGCCAACTGGCTTACAGAAGTCACATGGTAAGAATAGCAGGCTCCAGGTCCGACTCTAAACCAGTCACAAGTGGTGTCCCACAAGGTTCAGTCCTGGGACACCTACTGTTCGGCATATACTTCTCAGAAGTACAGGCAAACACAGGAGGACTATGGCTAACCAAGTTCACTGATGACTGCAAACTGGGAGCCATAATTGACTCTCCGGCTGACATGGACATTTTCCAAAAGGGCCTTACTGAGATGGACACCTGGTGTCAAAGTCATGGTCTCAAGCTAAATGCCAAAAAAATGCATAGTCATCCCGTTTAGGAAAAATGAAACACCCATGAATTATCACATAGGTGGCAGCCCCCTTAATACAGAAGAGATAATAAGAGATCTGGGGAACCAGGTAGATAGTAATCTTTCCTTTGACAATCATATTGCCAAAGTAGTTAGGAAATCCTTCTATGTAGCCCATCTAATTACTAAAGGGTTTGCATCTAGAAATAAAGAGGTTATAGAGCCCCTCTACTCGTCAGTCATCAGAACCATCATAGAGTACAATGCCCTATTTGGGATGTACCTCACAAGACACTTCCAACAGCTGGAAAGACCACAAAAGTACCTCACCAAGAGGATTACTGGCCTCAAACATATGTCCTATGCAGCCTGACTGGAAAAATTCCAGCTGTACTCAGTTGCATATCGCTTACTTAAAGGTGATCTCTGCCTGACTTACAAAGCCATGTCCAACTCAGAATTGATGGACATGCTCCACCTAAAGAAATCCAAGTCACTCGCTCTAGTGAGCTAAACCTCACCACAACAATAAATATAACATGCTGGAGGGATAGAATCCTGTCACAGAGATTCCCCATGCTTTGGAACAAAATTCTTAACTACATTAGGCAGAGCCCCTCACTAACACTCTTCAAGAGACACCTTGAGTGGATGAGTAACAGAAAATACACCCCTGGGATCACTTCATTGGCTCTTGACAGAGGCTCAGTTAATTAATCAATGGGGCGGTGAAAGCTGGCACACTCTAGCTAGGCTTAGAAATGCCCTCGGGCAGATAGCCTAGTACCTACCTGTGAACCTATATGGAAATAATGTTTATTTTCATAAATACTAACAAACAACTAGCATAATCTTAGTTATGATGTGATATAAAAGGACATTGACAAAGAAATTCCTTGTCTCCCACCATGGCATATCACACCTTATCCCTCAACAACATGTAGGGCTCTCAGTTATGAAAAATATGAACACAAATATGAAAATATGAATAATAAGTGACAAGTACTGATTAATTTCTCTACTGCAGCACATCCTAGATTAACAATCTAAATGTCATTTTGTTAACTCATTGCACTTTCTAATACTGCTTGTTAGTCGGTAAGTTGCTTAGTTAAAGAAGCCAGACCCAAAACAAAGGTCTGGATGCCATAAGAAGCTATGGATTTGAACTGGAAGTATGCAAAAAAGGCATTTTAGGCTTGAATGAGAATGCATCTGTGGATGAGATGTGTGCAACATCTACATGATCACCTTTGCATCAAATCTGCAAGTATTTGTTGGGCACCTGGAGTTTTCTAAGGAGCACTGCTGGTTATGCTGTTATATGGATGCTATTGCCAGAAAGTCTCAAAATAAGCTATAAATGTTTTTGAGGGGTGTTCACTATAACTATGCATCTTTAAGACAACATCCTGTCAAGCAGAAGTGGTCTGCTCAATTGGTCCTGCTTTTCTTTGTGTGGTCTGTGCTTCACACCTGGCCTGGATCTGCTTCACACCTGGCCTGGATCACAAATTGGTACAACTCAGTGGTTGATCCTGTACTTATGATCCTTGTTAGCTTCCAGGATCAGGCAAGGAACAGAAAAGGAAGGGCGACAGACACAATTTTACATAATCCATCCCATCTAAATTGTTTTGAGAATTGGATTGTCACATCATTTGTGTGGGTTACAGAATGAAGTGCCTGTGCTTTGGGGCGTATATCCATTCAGTGCAGTATAATGTATCATTTCACAGTAGAATGTAGCATGACAGGAAATAATGTGTTGGGGTGCCAGGAAGGTCTTGCCCTTCCATACCCAGTCAAGAGAAAAGGTTGGGTTCTACAGCCAACACAGCTGTGTCAGATGATGTGCCCATCCCTGTAACCATTGCTGACAATAGACTGTCTGTTTTGTGAGACTGTGCCATGAGTAGGCAGCCATAATTGTCCATCTCTGATGCTGCACTGACATCAGGCATGTCCTGTTCCTTTACTGTTGATCCCATGAAGGCAAACAGATAAATACCTATATGTACAAATGAAGATACATGACAGTCCCACACCCAGTGCTACAGCAACAAAAATTTTTGGTGACATATACAAAGAATGAAGAAGTACATAACTTGTTTATTTATGCTGTGATGCCTACATCCTGGATGGACCAGTGGAAGAGAGATGACTACCATCAGCAGGCTCATCCCATGGTGCACCACTAGACCCTGAGAGCGCCTTATGGTAATACCAACTGGGCTCATCCCTGAAAGAAGCACAGTGTTGCCACCAGTACAGCTCCCATATCCAGGGCCTTTACCAGGTTAGCAGTGTCCTTTCACTGGCCCCAAACAGGGACGCCAAGAGCTCCTCTGTGTCAGTGAGGATGGTCTCTGATGACATACGTCCACCTGTGGCCATTTACTCCCATGCATTGACTTGGACTTTCAGGTGGGCTTGCATTATCATGTCGGTGACTTTGCAATAGCCTGTTGTGCTGATTGCGGCCATGAACAGCATGAAAACCTCCCCAAAGGCCCTGTCAGCATTGATTGTTGGTTGGAATGCACCTTCCATGCATATTCAGAACCTCTGACAACACTTCTTTCTCTGCCAGGCAGAATTTTCTTTTCCATCTGTTGATTCTGTTTCATTGTCTTTTGCATAGCTATACACAGGAGTATACACCTATGTTCAGTGGCTTGGCACAGATATTTCTCCCATCAACTCTATCCGTCTGCCTGTCGTATTGCAGCTGTGACTACAACAAATAGCATACTTGCTATACAGTGTTTTCCTGGACCACGTCCCCACAGTATTCCAGGTGATACAGCTTGGTGATGGCATGTGGTGTAAAATGCAGCCTGTGGTCTGCTTATATGGACCAATGCCCCCCCCCCCCCACAGGCAGCACTGCTGTATGTCCCACTGAACTCATCCATTTATCAGGTATGCCTTCCCCACCACACCCCTCTTCTCTGTATTTGTCAGCTAAATTGCTGTGGCAGAAGGTGCGCCTTCTACTGATTATCCCTCTGCCTGTGTTGTCACCTAACATGATTATTTTTGGCAATCCCTGTTATTCAGCAGTCCAGCTGGAAAGATGGAACAGATAGAACTTGTCCCCTCTGTGCACAGTCCCTTTTTTAATCTCTTCATTTTGTCAGTCCTACTGTGTATATGTTGCTGTTAAACAACCCCCCATTACAGTAAAAACATCCGTTCTGCATCTCCATCTACTGATGGCCTGATTACTGTTTTTTCTACTGTGTAGCACACTCCATTATTTTCTTGTAAATATGCTTGATGTGCAGCTGTAGTGTAGATAACATGATGAGCCCTTCAATGACAACAGTGGCTTTACCCATACTATTACTACTGGCTTCATAGTGCAGCAGATATGCTAATGAAGTAATTCCACTGAAATATTTCCAAATTGCACACACAGCTCAGCATGATACAAGCTCTGCATTACACTATAGGGCCTTTGCCTGCCTGTGCACATGCATGGTAGTCCATGGCATGATGTACCCTTGCTTAGGCAGCTTTGTTAAAACCACAAGTGCATTCCATAGGCTTTTGCAATCCAGTAAAGGGCCTATAGTAGGCAATGGCACACTGCTGTCATGGACAGCAGTGTGGTACAGTGCTACTGTACTGTATATATGTTGGCAGAGGCAGGTTACCATTTGTGAAAGGCACTCATCTGCCAACCCTCTCTGCCCTTTTCTGTTGTGGTCATGGTACTATACATTGGTATCAGACTGCTTAAGGATTTCACGTTACCCATTCACGTGTGCTTTTTCTTTTCAATTTCTCCAAATCTTTTTGGTTTCTAATACCATGATGGGAATGGGCCCCATTCCTAAGTCAAAGTATAATTAAACTTCATGAAATTAGTATTGTTTCAATCTTTGATGTTAGCCAGAAGGGCTCTTTGCAGCACTGCAGTGTGCCCAGTAATGACTTCTCCTGCAGTTCATATGGAGTTACATGCATCGGCAACATATCTAAGTACGATTGTAAGTTTTTTTATAAGACCCCTTTCTATTACTACTATTGGAACTGTCTGGGTATCTTTCTTCTACATTGCCCTCATTTCTGCCTGCAAATCCTGGTATTTTATGAGTTTGTGTCTCAGTACGTATGACACTGTAGTCACTGGGTGTAGCGATTTTGATGATCAATGCTACTTTTGTCTTCTTTTCATGGACTACTGTACCCAGTTTTCTCACATCTATTTTATGAACTGTTGGTAATGCAATATAAACTTCATCATTTTCTATAATGTTTTGTGGCTCATGTTTCCCGTGTTTTTCAACTGTTTCAGTACCATAATGTTTGCACAATCCCCAGTGCAACAGTATTGACACATTATTATGCCTTTCTGTATATGGTCCTTCTGCCATTAGTATATCACAACCAGCAACAAGATGTGTGACTGTTTCCAGTTCTGTTTTACAAAACCTACATTTGTCTGTTTCTTTCACATGTTCAATGGACTTTGTAAACCAACGTGTACGTAGTACACTGTCTCAGGTCGCCAATATTAACCTTTCATCTTTTGGTTTAAATTCACCTGTCCTTAACCATTCATGTGTTCAGTCCCGACCACTTGCTACTTGATTTTTATGTACTTCTGATTTGATCTCCATTCCTGCTTGACACAGATATGCTTCTGCAAAACTAAGCGGGAAAGTCATTTTAGACTTATTGTCCTCATGTTTCAAAACTTTTCACTACATTTGGGTCTTTTGAGGTCAACAGATATGTATGCAGTCCTAGTATTGCAGATCTATACATGTAATCAATTTCAAGGAGACCTATACCTCTTCAGAATGGGGAATATATAGTCTTGGTATACACTGGTTTTTATAAATTATTTGAGGAACATGAAGCATCCTTCTTGTTTTCTTGTCCAACCAATCCAACACCTTTTGGGGCCAGTCAGTCACACCAAAACTATAAGATAGGACAGGAAGACCAAATCGGTTTATAGCTTGTACTTTGTTCCTAGATGTCAACACTATTTTCACTATTAATTTTAGTCTTCTAAAATATTTCTTACTAAGTTTTATTTGCATTTATTTATGTTTCATTATTGATACTTCATCAATTCCCAAATATTTACACTCCCTCTTACTCAAGTTCTTTTATATCACATTCCTGTCCCAAACTGATGTTTTCTTGGTGCTGCAATTTTCCTGCTTTAAAGGTTGCTTCTCACATTTATCAGAACAAAATGATATTCTGGTATCATCTGAAAAAAAATTGACCACTTGCAGTTCTGCTTTCAGTTCCCCATCTGATGAACTATACAGATTTAAATCATCCACAAAAAGAAGCTGAGAAGTCTTTACACTTTGTTGTTTTCTGGGAGCCATATTGTAGCCATGAGCTAATCTGCTAAGTAGACAGCTTAGTGGGCTAAAGGCAAGGCAAAAGAGCAGTGGTGACAGTCACTCTGGAATATCCCCTTTGGATTTTTATCCCTGAAATAATAATTTGTCCTTTATCATAGCTTAACTGCAAAGTGGTTTGCCACTGTTTCATGGTTGCTGTGATGTAGTTTATCAGCGTAGGGTGTATGGTCTATTAAAATAATGAAAACACTTTGTCTTTCCATTCACAATATTGAAAATAATGTATAGATCTTGAAGTAACTTGTGCATATATTATCTAATCATATCCTCAATAAGTGTAGATTTGATATTAATGTCAAAAGCGAAAAATAAACTTTGTAAGTGTTCCACCGTCCATGTACGTTTTTTTTTTTATTTTTTGTAAATGCGTGCACCAAAAACCTGATGTATTTCAAAGTGATTACCAAGGTCCTGTTGTGCAGTAATACAACATAAAAAGTCATATGCATAGTGAACGTAACCAAACAGAATGAGTATACCGATGCAGCCAAAGAATGACAGAACTGTGCAGTATTTTGCAGTTACGGAAAGTTTCAAAGACTGTCATGCAGTAACATCTGTAGTGAAAAAGTCAAAATGAACAATGCTGTTCCACAAGTTTAACAAATCCTCTTGGTGTAAACTGATGCCGTTTTGATAACAAATGTAAGAATACTGCCTTTCTATCCACCAACCGATGCCTTTTTGGTGATGCGGGCAAGCAACAAAGCACCTGTTTTATAAATCTTTTATGTGATTTTGTTCAAGTTGTATTGCATGCAGAACATCTGAGAGATACAAATGTATTTTGCCACACAAACTTCTTTGACTTCTGTGCTACCTTTCTACAGTGTTTTGAATTCTGGGGTATCCCAAACTGCAAGTTTCGTACTGGTTCCAAAATGTTAAGTCCAACAAAGGAGGATTTTTTTTCAGACGTGGCATTACAAATGCCATATCGCTGTGGTCTACCTGTCAAATAGTTATGCTTAAAGAAGCCACGCAAAGGTCTTCCGAATTCTGGCATGTGTTCTTCAGTTTCAAGGAAAGTAGGCAGAACATCATTAGGGTGTAAAAATGCAGTGCTGGAATTTGTTTGCTTAACATAGAAAAGTGACATCATTACCAAATTGACCTGCAAGATGTAACTTTTGTATATGGCGCCAAATGATTTGGCATAAGGGAAACCAACATTCCTTTGCCATGCACTTAGGAAAATTCCTAATTATAATGTTAATAACGCCCTTTTCAAAATCACATAACACTATTTTAGGTTTCAACATCAAAGAGAATTGTGTACATAGGTGTATTACAGAAAACCAGAAATGATCATAGTTAGCCTCAGTTTTTAAATTAAGAATACCATACACGTCAGGTATGACTTTACACACTGCACCGCCTAGTAAACTACAATGCACAGTATAAATCTGTTTACATTCACTTGTACTTATAGGAAATGCACCGTCAACTATTATGAAATATGAGGCACACATTAATTGCAGATTGGATTCGGTGGTCAATATAACTACATTAGGACAACTAGTAGCACTACTGCTACGATATATAATGAAATTACCAGCTTTAATAGGTAACATATCAGGACACAAATGCAATCCTACCCTTCCTTTTGATCCTATGCACTGTTTACTTTAAAGCATCTGTTTTAGGCAAGCTGTTTACTACTTCTGGGATGTGCCTGTTAAAACCTCGGATGCAATTTTACAAGGATCCTTTAAAGTGCTTTCTGCCCTTATCTTAATTGCAGAATGAACCTTACATCCTTCACATTTAATACCATCTGGACCATGAAAATGCTCACTACTTTTAATCAACTTCTTTCCATCAGCTAATGATTCACTAGTGCAACGTCCCTTGCATTTATCTCTTAATCTTTCGAATGCAACACCAGTAATTACGTGCATCAGTACTCTTCTCAAGATAGTACTGATATCCATCTACACAGAACATTTTCTTTCCTTTCTGCATTAACACAGTCTGATAGAATTCACCAAGTGTACCTGGAACACTCTCAAAAGACGCAGAGTGACTCATCGTACACAGCACCACCCATAGGTAATATACGTTCAATGACAATCTATTCCAAATTAAATAATATATTTCAAGTACATAACATACTGTATACTTATTGCCTAAATGTGCATAAGAATCTGCTGCTGATTAATGTAATCCACAAAAACGTTTTGGGTAAGTATTGCTCAGTATTCAGCATACATACAGATCACAGAAGAACGCACACACACTTGAGAACCAGTGACATTATTAAAGGCAAATGCAGCCTATAATTCGGCAATTTTGTTTTCAACCATTTTCATTAAATTTAAAACATCATTCAAATTATTCATTTTAAACATTTAATTTACAAACAAATTGTGCCCGTTATTTTAATAGTAAACTGGGTGCATCTTATACATTTAAGCACCCTTTTATCCATGAATGTGGGATACAGTCAAATGCTTTTTTGTAGTCTATCCATGCCTTACTTAGATTCTTCCCCTTTTTACAGTTGTCCATTATGACTTTATTTAACAACAAATGATCCTTTGCTCGTATGACTTTCTTTTGTTACCCTTTTGTTTTGCCATGATTGAGTTTTCTTCTAAATGACTATAAATTCTGTCCGCATCAATTCCAGTGTATAGTTTATACATCCTCAGAAGGCAAGTTGTTGGTCTATAGTTTTTAGGATAGCTTGCAGGTTCGCTCCTAAGTAGGAGTGTTGCTTTTCCTGTAGTTAACTGGTGTCTGTTCAGAGTCTGCAATAAATAGTTCTTACTCATGGCAAATCTTCGTGCAAAGATATTAATACTTTTAGCCAGAAGTTAGGTACTGCATCTGGGCCTGGGGGTTTCCATTTAGGAGCTTTTCTTAACTTTGTTTCAATCTCTCTGTCTGTTACTTCATCCCATTTCATATCCTGTACATTTACACTTCTTATTCTTTCTTTTACTTCTTCTATCCATTTAGCATCTTTGTTATGTACCACAGGATCTTCATAGATATTTAATTTCTTCTTTTTTGGTGGTGGTTCAATTCCTTTTGCATTATTTCCCAGTTCTCTATAAAACTTTTTTGGGTCATCAATAAATTGCTTATTTTGTACTTTTCCTTTCTATTTATCTGAATATCTTCTAAGTTTTTCTGCCTGTACTAATAGTTTTAGTTTATTATTTGCTATAGTGCACAATAGATCCCGATCTGTTCTGATACTGCACATTGCTTTTAACATGTTTATCTTTCTGAGTAGTTTTGTTGATTTGTTCCCTGTTCTGTATCCTTCTAACAGTGACACTTCTTGCCTTAATTGCTTTATAGCATTCTCTATTCAATACTTCCATGATGGCATTTGATTTATTCCCTTCCTTTCCCTTACTACCCTGTGTTTTTGTGGCAAGACTTTATCTGATATTAATTTAGCTGTGCAATAATATACTCTATTTACTTCTGTTATATTGCAGAATCTCTATGAACAGTCCTAATAACTGTGTTCATTTTTGGGGGGTTTATTGACTTTGTGTAGTCTGTTTCATTGTTTTTAATATGTCTATCCATATCTATTAAATCAAGCAACTCTTGTCTTAGATAATTTTCTTCTAAATTGACGCCATATTCTTTGTTCTCCATTTTCTGCAGGCACTCTGTAGAAAGTTCCAGAGCAGTTTCATCCTGTCTCATCTGTTGCCCTTTCATAAGGGAACTCACTGGCCTATCACTCCACAACACGGACTGCGTCAGAGTTACCAGTTTCCTGTTCTTTCCCTTGCTGTACAACTACAACTGAACATTTGTACTGGTTTCCTATAGAAGGCTCCTAAGTATCTTCATACGGCAGTTGATCAGATGTTTCCCACTCCACTGGTTTCTCCTTAATTTGGGGATCCATTGGTCTTTCCTGCTGTGATGCTGTCAGATTTCTACACTCAGTCCTTTTCTATTTCTTTAACTTTGTCATTACCAATCCTCTTTTCTGCTTTTCTTCTTTGTTTTCTTGTTTTTTGTATTGTAAAACTTTCCATGTCCAGATGCCTTTGCCTGTATTTCTCTTGAAATATGTTTGGTGCTGCTGTTTTTGTATTGATTAGTTTTGCTTTCTTCTTTGCGTAAATATTGCACCATATTAAATCTCTATTTCTTTCCCATGTTCATATTTATTCTTCAGATGTCTCCTGCTTCTCTTGTTTCTCCTTACTTGAGGGACTCATTTTTCCATCATGCTGTGATATAACCTGTGTTAGACTTTCTACACTAAATCCTTCGCTTTGCAGGTATTCCATAACGTCATCTTCTGTTTTTTAACTTCTACTTTAATCTTCTGTTCTGAGTTCCCTTTTTGTGATCATATTTATTGTATTGTAAAATGTTCCATAAATGAATGCCTTTGTCTGGATTTCTCTTTGAATATTTTTGGGGTTGCCTTTTTTGTATTGATTAATTCGGCTTTCTCCTTTGCATAAGTATTGCGGAATATCAGATCTCTCTTTCCCATGTCCATATTTCTTTTTTTATATACCTTTCAAAAGTGTTCTAGATTTTTGTTCTTTATATTATCTCACTTCCTCAGTTGCTTCTTTTTCCAAATGGTCCAAGGTTTCTTGGTCTCTATAATATTTTTCATAAATCTATATTATCTTCTATCTGGAAATTCTGGGCTTCTTGCATAATAGTAATAATACATAATTTCTTTCTTAACCTCAGTAGTCCTGTCTGTCATCTTTATGGCTCTTTTTTGTCCTATCAGTTTTTGTGATTTTTATGGACTACTACTTCCTTCTACAACAGGGGGTCATCCTCCCCCTGGGCCTGGCCTAGCCCCATTTTAAGAGTGTTACCGTGTCTTGAGGATTCTACACTGTAATTTTTTTCCAGTCCTGATACCAGAGTGCCTGCAAAGATTGGGCCTTGTTCACACAGCTATCTTTTTTTATTTTTTAACCTACTTCTGTCCATGCTATATACTATATAAAATACAGTTTATATATTATTGTCCTCCTGGTGAGATTTTGTGAAAAATAACGTCCACCTTGTGTTGTAATCACCAGGATTTGAGGATGAATTCAATTCTGGCAATAATACTGTGCTTTGCTTGCTGACTTATCTCTCAATTCAGACCCCTCGTGTGTCATGTGGTTTTCTCGATGTACCTTGAAGACAACTCCGCTATCACTTCCCATCTGATATCAACCTGGTAACTAATTGTGGCTTCTGGAAGGGCTCCCATGTGGTGCAATAGGGAAAGCTCTTAGCCTGCTATATCCGCACCATGGGGATCACCTGATGAGGGAAGGGAGTGATGCTACAGGGATCAACCACTCTAGTGAGCAGTACCAGCATCATTACAGTGATCTAATGAGGATCCACCCTGACCTTCCACACCAATGAGATGAATATGTTAGAAAAAGAGAGAGAGCCTGAGTACTGCAGTATGATACCCTGAAGATTGTTTTTGCAAAATTAGGCTTCATTGTACACCCAGAAGCAGTTACACATGTCCATGGATATGCTGTGTTCATGTTTTTTTCTTCAGTTTTTGCATCTTTCAACACCTCTGGAGAGTTATGAGAACAGACACAGCTGTCAGAGGACGCAAACAAGACTGTCCAGGTATTGGGTATGTATATTACATTGCAGTCACACCTGAATAGTTTTGCCCCACCTGTTTAGTACAGCACTGCCCAGGTGCTATTAAATAATGTAACATTTGCATTTTTGCAACTTTTGTAAGTTTGCTTTGCTGTATGTCTCATAATTTGTAAATGCATGAGTAAGTGTACTACACACCTTACTACTGTGGTTTATTCATAACAGTGCCATTGTATTCCAGAATGATCTGACCTTGGATTTAACAAAGCAATTAAGATTGTAGGTCACCACTGGAGTGCTTTTGCAGCTTGTATCACTCAGTGCTCCATACCCACATGATCGCCATCCAGCTACTGAGCACTACCCTTGTCTGCCTGACATAATTGTATTGCATTAATGCCCATTCCACTTCCCATCACTGTACCAGATGCATCTTGCATAGGTTCATAGGTATATACTAGGCTAACAACTACAAGGGCCTTTAAGCTTAGCCTTGCAACCCAACTTGTATCCCTGCATACCATAGGCATTTATTAGGAGGCGGTATGTTAGTTAGGAAGTTTATAGAGGTTATGTGGGGGTATATGTTAGTTTGGGCATTACTGTCTGCCTCTGTCTATCAGAGACTTGGGGGTCCAGACCTGGGGTGAATTTCCAATTTCCCATCCATTGGTCAGGGTTACTCTTAAATAGGGTTAGGGATGGACTCTGTTTCACGTGGATAGGGAGCCTTTTCCAAGCATGGGGATCCACTGAGACGCATATCTATCTTGTTATCTTGTCTTATTTATGTCACAAGCAAAATTTAAATCCTTGGATCTAGTGGTTTTGATGCTGTTTTGTGGATGTGCAAAAGGTCCATCCTAACTGGATCTGAAGATGCCTTGTATGCCAGGCATAGATTGCCTCTCAGTAACCTGGAAGGGGGCAGAGTATAGTGATTGGACATTAAGGCGATCAGTATAGGACAGTATGCTTATACTCTGGATTCCATTGGTAAGGAACCTTTATGGGAGTTCCAACTGCTGCATACCTCTGGTCAGGTACATGCTGAAGGGGAGTATTATACTCAATGGGTTTGATAAGAACCAAATAAAGTGGCACTATGACTTCCTTGGACCTGGATGTCATGCCCTTACTTATAATCTGGGCAACACAGAATGATTTTCTTGCTACCCTGGCCACCTGTTGGTCAGAGGCCAGATTGCTGTCTACATATGTTCCCAGATCTCTGACTACTGGGTCAGCTCTTAGAGGTGTGTTATTGATGGAGTAATTAGTCTGAATTTCAGTTTTCCCAAAAGGCACTATAATGCATTTCTTGGCATTGCATTTTAGTCTGTGACTTAGACTCCAGTCATTTATTTGTCTGTGTTAGACCTTCTTGTAAGATGTTTGTGTCATGGGAGAATCTGTGATAGCTCCCATTTTGCAGTCATATATGATCTTGGTCAGTGAAAGGCCTTTGACATTAGCCTTTACCTCCAAGAAGTAGATGCCAAATAGGAGTGGTCCCAGCACGGAACCCTGAGGTACCCCACTGGTGACCGGTGTCTTAGTGGAGGTGGTATCACCAATTCTAACTTCCTGGGTCCTGTCTGTGAGAAAGCTGGCAACCCAGTGAGTTATGTAGGAGTTATGCCCAGTTTGGTGGGTTTGTCAACTATACCTGAGTGGGGTATTGTACTGAATGCCTTTGCCATGTCCAGGTAGGTGGTATACACCATTTTCGCCTCATCCATTGCTTTGGTGAACTTCTCAAAGAAGTCCACCAGGTTTAGTATACACGAGTTGGGTCCAGTGTTTGAAAGTTGCCTATGTCTATGGAAATGATCAACAGACACACAATCATTCCATGAATTTGCATATTAGACTAGTCAGACTAATAGGTCTGTAGTTTTCAGGGTCACTTGATGGTCTACCCTTGTGAAGAGTGATTAATCATTTCAGTACCCCATTCTCATGGTACAAAGCCTGTTTTGAGGCTATAGTTGAAAAGTGACTCCAGTGGTGCTGATAGGTCATGTTTCCAGCTATTTAGGAGGCACCCCGGAATGTTGTCATTGAAGCTGTGTTTTTGGCTTTAGTGAGAGCCATCAGGACTCTTCCCCCCTGTTAATAGTTGTTGGAGAGTGTTGTGCTAGTAGGTATTTCATGGGGGGAGAGCAGGGGAAGGCATACCTCTCAACCTCTTAGAGCAAGAAATCTGGACAAAGGTATAAATAAAAGTGGGACAAAGGCCCAAAAATAGAGACAATTTTTAAATATTGCTCTTACAAACTTTGAAAGTTGACAGAATAACAGGTTTTGCATTAGCATGAATTTTTCTGAAGGGTATGAAGTCTAAAACTCAAATGTCTGTCATTATTTTCTAACTTCACTCTTTAATGATTTCCCTGTAATTTGTCAGAAAACCATAATTATATGAAAAACGGACCAAAAAATATGAGGCAAAAATCTGGACGTGCGAAAATCTGTACAGTTGAGAGGTATGGGGGGAGGGGTGCGTTGGAGAGTGACGTTTGAGTTGAATTTGTCAGCCAGCAAATTTGCTATGTAGTTGTGCTCAGTCAAGGTGGCAACACTGACTACCAGTTCTGTACACTGATGTCTGCTGCCTTTGAGGTTTTAGACATAGCTGTAGAGGGCCTTGTGGTTGCCTTCAGCCTGTGAGGCTATATTGACCTCATGATTGGCCTTGTTGGACTTAATTAGTCTTCTTAGTTTCCTGTTTAGTTTAATTAGAGAGATCCTACCATTATGGGAATTGCTCTTCATGATTTTAACCATGACTTTTACTCTTTTGTTATATGGTCTATTAAGGTTAGGATTCCACCAGTGTGGTTTGCTTTTAGAGTTTGTTTTGGGCTTACGTCTAGTAGGTACAGCAGTCTCTATACTGCCATTTACATGGTTGCACAGGATCTCTATGAACACTTCTGTGTAGGTTGCTCTGAACTCATTGGTGGAAGGGGCACTGCATTTTGATAAAATATCACTTAATAGGATGAAGTTTGCTTTGAAATAGTTCCTAACTGTTACAGGGTTAGCTGAGGTTAACAAATTGATTTTTATTTTGAAAGAGACAGCTTTGTGGTCTGACCTCACCAGTGAGGACTTGACACTGGGGGTTGTGAGGGAGTGAGGTGCAACACTGTTCCATCTTGGTGAGTACCAGGCCCAGTATGTTTGAACCTGTGGTGGGTGTTCTCACTATCTGTACAAAGGTATTTGTGGTAATAAAAGTCCAGGAATTGTTGTGCCTGTGAGTATAAGGTAGTGCATGTTTCCTATTCTATAGAGGGGTAGTTAAAGTCTCCATGAATAGGGTATTTGGTTTAATGGTGAATGTCTACAGTAGGTCTAAGTACAGTCTATGTGATTCTAGGAACATAGAAGGTGACCTGTATCTAGCTAGGATATGGTATGGGACTTTATCTGTGGTGATTTGCATGTGGAAAAATTTCAGGGCATTGTCCTGTTTAACCAAAGTAGTTACTCATCCACCTTTTATCCTTGTCTGTGCAGCTGATGATCTAAATGTGTTTAAGGCAGTGGAGCTTTGCACTGTCGAAGTACTTCTTGTGGATTTAAACCATGCCTTGGTAATGGCACTGATGTCTACATTCTCCAGAATGAGAACAGCTTGTACGGTCTGGAGTTTCTTGTTTAGGCTCCTAGCATTGAGCAGTACCACATTCAAGTTTCTTTGGGTTTTATTTGCTATGTTGGTAGGTTTGTCAATTTGGCATTGCCTAAAAAAGCTCTAAGGTGTGGATATAGTTTTATCCAATAGATGGAAGTCTAGGGGAGGCAGGTGCAGATCATCCCTTGCAAATAAACATGCTTTGTTAACCATGTCCTTCCTTGCAAACAAATACTGAATCCCCCTGGACAGACATCAAAAATTGAGCCAGTTAATAAAGTCAGTCATCTTTTGTTCATACTGTGGCATCATCCTTGGTGAAGGTAGAATGCAGCTCAATGCGAGGCACATACCTACCCAAAATACATATTCAGAGAGATCAGCAATGTCTCTCTCTCTCTCTCTTCATATAGTCCACAAAAGTATGTCTTAGGTCATTAATGCCCACATGCACTGTGATCGAATCATACTGGTACCTGTGGTGTAGTTACTTGAGCATGCATGTGTAACTTGGTGGATTCTGGCTTCAGGTAAGCAACTAACCGTTAACTTTTCCTTGTTCACTCTGGTGGGCGGGGCATCTGTGTGTCGTACAATGGAGTCCCTCACTATGACAAGAGTCCTGGGTAATGTATTGGCTAGCCTTATGGGCTTTGCTGTTGGGGATCCACTGGTTTCAGGTATATGTGTGGTTCTGCTTTTGGTGAGTGCTTTACAGACTATCAAGGATATGCGTTGCCATTTTTAGACTTAGAAGGTCTTTGAGGTCTGGGAAGATTACCTTTTAGTGCCTCAGCATAGCTTAGTTATGTGTCTGGTGGATGTAATGTGTGTGTTTTTGACACCTTTTTTTGTATGCGAGATTTTTGCCTCTAGTGAAATTGTGTATGTGCATCTTTTGCATACTGTGTTTGTTTCTTTAAGGATTAAATTATTGTCTGTGGACATCCGACAATTGCCACATTGTCTTAGGATGTCCATATCTACCAAGATGGTTACAGAGGCATTTGGAAATTACATATCCATGTTGTCTGGACCTGTATTTGGGTGGACTACTGTAGGTCATGGACTGGGTTATACAGAGGTCTTCTTAGATGGTCTCTAGGGTTTGGCACTAGACTATGTTACATTGTGCTAAGATTTGATAGTAGTGTTTTTTAATGTGGAAACAAGCTGTTCTAAGTTTGTCTCCATGCTATGGCTTTGTTTTAGCTAGGCTAAGTTAAGGAAAGTGTGATCGATAAAAAATGTGTGTGTGTGTGTGTGGTTGCCTGGTTGTTTTTGTACCACTGCACCTCTTTGTATATTTGTCACGGTGCACTTTTATCACAGGGATTGTGTCCTTTGCATGTTCATGTTGGTATTCTGAGGCATGTTTTATATGGTTCTGTGTCACTCTAGGCTGCATATTCCAGCATTTGCTATACTGTGTATGTTATCTGTTCATGCACTATTACCTCATTTGTGCATTGTTGCGTTTTCTAACTAGCTTCACTGTCCATTGCAGACCCACTAATTAATAGACATGTACAGTGCTACTGCTGACTCAGTGATGACATCATACCTCCCTTTTGTCTACATAATCCTGTTATAGGTGTGCCCCAGGCCTGTCTATTGCTTGTATTTTGCCACTGCCCTGCTGACTAAATTTTTCTCTTTCTAGGGCATGTAGTACAGGGTGTAGTACAACTTACTGATCATTGCTTTTTTCCTGTTCTCTTTATCACAGTTACATTCTTCATACTTTTCATCTGTTCTTTGTTATTTTGTTTCTACCTATTTACATGTTTTTTTTCTGCAGTGTCAGCTGCAACACTGGATGTGGTGTGGAAATGTCCACAGCACCTGCATGCCTAGTTACTATATGCTGGGTCCCCAGGAATCTCCAGGCCAGCCTCTCTGCAGGGTGATGAAGGCCATATTGTGGGAGACAACCCAGAGGAGGTGCTGGTGACCTTTAGTGCTGCTTCTTCAGTAGACGTCTCATTGGGCAGTAACATGTGGCAGTCCATTGAGTCACCCAGCTGGAGACAGACAGGCTGGTGTGAACTGTGATGGACCAGCAACTGGACACCCACTTTGGTATCCTGGAGTGCATTCTTGTGTGACTTGCAGAGCTGCACAGCTATGTGGCCACAGAACTGGGCCACCAGAGGTGGGTCCGACCATGAGGGAAATCATAGCGGTGGCTGATTTCTGATTATGTTCACCAATGTGCAGCTTGACAGGTGGTCCCCCCCAGCACAGTGCCCCCCTTCCTTATGTCTTGCTTCCTTTCCCAGTTTGTTGTCCTGTCCTCTCCATCATCATTTGTCCTCTTGCATTCTGTATGTTTCCTTTGTGATCCTCCTTTTGTATCAGTATCTTCCCTCTAGGTTTTTGTGTATTAAATGTTTGTGTGTCTGCCCCCATTGCAATCTTTATATCCTCCTTCCTACCCATAAATTTCCAATGCTTCTTTCTTCCCATGTCTTTTTTATAAAACAATAAAAAGGACATCTATTATCCCCCAAAAATACCTTTCTTCCTGCATTCTGTACCAGCCTTCTATTCGGTTTCCCCTTTTTGTCTGTTCATCTGCTTGCTGTTTCCCATTTCTGACAAGCCTATCATCTCTTTCTTACCCATTTATAAAATAAAAATAGTTGACACTTTGCTGTATAGCCCTTGTATGGACTGTTAGTTGTGCCTGTGTTGTACAGTAGCGGAGCTTCGCTGAGTGTGTATGCGGATGTGCATTGTCACAGTATACTACCTACCTGCTACTTGGCCCAGGCCATGTGACCTGCCATAACAGGGTTCATGCCACTGCGTAATGTCTGCTAATGTTGCAAGTAAATAGCCTACTTATGCAGCACTAGTCCTGCCATTACATTACTTCTTATGAATACTTAATCCTCGTCAGGTCGCTTTACCCAACTTTGATGATATTTTTTGGAATGTGGCTGTGATGCCTTTTTTTCTAAATCCTGGGAATTATAGATTATATAACCACTGAACTCTGTTATAGAAAGGCAGGGATCCTGGAGATTAAGGTAGGGTGGGGAAGGATGGAAGAAGAGGAGTGGGCAGGCTTAACATGGCACATTAAGGATCACCACTCCAATGGGCAATCACTATTGTGTGATTGAAATTTTGCTGTCAAAAAATCTTGAGGTTTTCTCTTTTACCTGATGCACAACAATTTCAGAGTTAGTATTTGTAAGTAGTGAGGTTGTTGGGAGGGGGCAGAGCCATTTCTGAAAGCCCATCCTGTTTGAAGATTGTGATGTTTTGTAATTGCAGTAGGAGTGTTGATCCCAAAAGCAGTTGCATTCTAGTCATGTAGCTGGAAGAAGGAGCTTTATAGGGGCTAGGTATGCCTTTGAAGAGACAAGTCTGGCTCTAAAATTACCTCAGATTTGCAGCTGTATGATTGCCTTTTCTAAATACTGTGTTAAAAAGGGCAAAAAGCTATTTTAATGCACAAATACATGGTCTGTCTGCATACAGCTACCCCTAGATTTCTTGGTTCCATACAGGAAATGTAACCTCAGGGGAGGTGAACTGGACAGTGGTGCAGCTGTTATGTTTGGCTCCCCCTAAATTCTGAACAAAATTTCATCATAGCACTTTTGAGTCTTGCAGTTGCAGCTAATTGACATGCTTTAATAATATACGAGCAGTTAGAAAAACAAAGAACTGACAGGAAACATACTGTTTCCTGTGTCCCTTCGCTCATTTTTCAAGTTTCTCATTTCCTTGTGAGAACTATACATCTTATAGAAGAACTCAGCACCTGCTCATAATAGGCAGTATTTGTTTTTGCAGTGAGTGGCTATGATAGCCCTTCAAACAGTTTCTCAAGTTCTGGGAATCAGTCTCACTTCCTTACTTGGTTACCCAAGACGTCCCTCTCTTTTAATTTAAGAAATTTCTCTTGAGGAAAACAAATGACAGTTTTTTAAGTTTAAAGCAGGATCAGATAAACAACACTTCTGGAGACTTATCAGGCATTGGATAGAGTATTTCCTGAACAAAGATTATTTTTTTAGGGTGTTGAGGTCTGTGGTAGTCAGAGATTTTCCTTATTTTACACTGTTTTTCACTGCTCACAGCATTACTTTAGATGTTCTTCGTATTTCACTGTTGCAGTCCTGACTTGTGGGATTTCCTGCTGTGTAAGCCCTTGGCCGGCCCGACTACCAGAGTAAAAATCTCCCTCCCCTTAGGATAGAGCTGTCAAAGTACAATTTATATTTGGGCTACCTGTATTAGAAATTCTTTGTGGGGCTTGGTGGAATATTCCAGAACATGTGGCTTTTTTAAGGCTCTTGCTCTTGGAGCTTTTCTGTGTAATGCAGAAAATTCTAGGCCCTTCTGCCATTAGTGATTGAAGGCAGAAGATGATACTTAAGTACTGAACTTGTCTTTGGGGTGCATGGAGAAGGTATCAGGTTGGAGTAACTTCTAGATTTTATGGGCTTTGGTTCTTTTTATATATCTTTAATGGAAATGATGCCATCACCCTGGTGCTTCTGAAACTATAAAATACTTGGAAGCTGGAAGATGCTGTTAGGTTGAGGAAAGTCTTAAGTGAATTTAAGCTGGTTTCAATGCTAGTGATTTTGAGCTTTTTTTCCTCTCTCATTGATTCTTATGTGAGTATTCCTGGCAGAAAATATGAACTGCCATGCAGCCTGGGGAGCATACTTACTGTAACAAGAGAGTTGCTTTGACTCCTTAGAAGAACATGCTCATCCCTAACTTAATGTGATCATCTTATTTAAAGTACTACAAAAACATAGATCATAACCTAAGTTATATCTACAGCTTAGAATGTCTCTGTGAGTGAGTATTAAAATAGTAGGCTTACTTTAAAAAAAATAACTAAAATGAGCCACATCTTTCCAGTCTGTTTTGTTGTTCTGCCCACATCTACAGTCAGTTATCCCCAACATAAAACATTCTTGATTCAGAAAGGGTTGGTGAGATTTGGAAGTCATACCTTGGAGGATTTGCATTGTGCTAAGCTGTTCAAATTCATAGACCACATTACTATTGCAGTTTTCTCCTCGTGGGACTCAGTGTGGGGACCAGTCTCGTGGGCAAAGTCATATGCTAATATGATAGTTTGGGGAAGTGGCAGAAATGCATGTAGGTCCTAAATTACTTGAATTATTTGGCCATGTAAATTTTTACAGTAGGAACTGGATGTTGTCAGATTAAGTAAGTCACCTGTTTCCTCCTTTGGGAGTACTTACCGTGCAAGTAAGTACATCAAAGCAGAGTAGGCAGAGGTGTGTCAGTGAGTGTGCGTGTCTGTAGGGGCATGACTGAGGCTAAATGAATGTGTATGTCTGTGTGTCTACGTGGGTGGTTGTTCTAAGGTGGTCTACTAAGGGATCATTTGGATGTGTGTGCCTGTTTGCCTAAGTGGTGCAGTATAGAAGTTAGGTAGGGGAAACTGAGACCGGATGTATATGGGTGTCTGCTTTGGTAGTTGCAGTATGGAAGGTAAAGAATGCCATACCTTTCAAGTGTCCAAACTTTTGCCTCATATGTTTGTTCTGTTCCTCATAAAATGTGTGGTTTTCTGATAAATCACTGAGGATTGAAGTCACTAAACAGTGACTGAAATTTTAGTTTCAGACTTTATATCCTTCAGAAAATGTGTGATAACACAAAACTTGTTGTTCTAGCAACTTTTTAAGTTTATAAGAGTAACATTTAAAATTTGTTCCTATTTTTGGGCCTTTGTCTCCATTATTTTAGGCTTTGTCCAGATTTCTTGCTCTAAGAGGTTGAGCGGTATGGAGGATGTTAAGATTGTATGTGCTTGTGACTGTATGTGTGCATGCGTGTGTATGAGTGAGTGAGTGTTTTTCTATGAGTGTGAGTGAGTGTGGGATTTGAATTTTTGTAGTGGTGTGTGTGTGTATATACATATATATATATATATATATATATATATATCTATATCTATATCTATATATATATATATATATATATATATATATATATATATATATATATATATATATATATATATACATGCACGTGTGTGTGTGTGTATGTGCGCATTGATACCTGAATGTGTGTGTGTGTGTGCGTGTATATATACGGGGCTGTCTTTGCTAAAGTATTGCATGGGCTGCTATGGGAAACAGTAGCGCTGCCAGGTCAGAGAACCCTGAGTTTGATTCAGAGACATGGTAATGAGTTGCTAATTATGTTTTTTCTCATTGCAGCTATTTCATGTCTCTGAATCAGAATTTCTTTTCATTGCGTTAATTGATATCCTGTGTTAGACAATTATCGTGCACAGAAAGAAGTTCTCTGAATTTCAGGGACAGTCATATCAAGTAATCCCTACTGCTGGTGTCCATTGTTAATTAAATGTTTTCTTATTTTCCTGCTGTATGTTTAGATGAATTAAAGGTTTATTGCTGGCATTTTAGCACTCAAATTTTTTTTTTGCATTTATTTATTTATTTTACATTTGTTTACCGGGATAATCTGACTGAACACTAGTGTCCATTTTTACCAGAGGCCCGGAGATAAAGCTCCACACAGTACAAAATCAACAGTAGTTAACAATAACAATTGTGATTAAAAAAGTCAAAATGAATTAACAGTTGCCAAAAAGTCAAAAGATTTACAAGTACAAAGTAAAATGATTACAAAAAATTTAAGATAATAAAACAAGTGAAAGTAGGAAGATAGTTGTATAGGACTTATTGAATGCATTAGTGACAGAACAAATATTAGATAAAAAAAAAACAGCTAACTGCTAGTGATTAAAAGGGTCTATATTAGATTATCGAAGTTTCAGAACTTCGAATACCATATGGTTGACACCATATGATCGAAGTTCTGAAACTTCGAAAATCTGAAAAAAAAACCCCTCAAACAAACAAAAGTAAGTGCTTTAAGCATAGGGGCAATCCCCCCCACACCCCCCGCTACTTAAATATACCAACTTCGAGATTGTGCTACAGCGTAGGAAAGGGAAATCTTCCCTTTCCATGCCATTCTCCGTTAAAGTGCAATCTCGGAGTTGGTATATTTAAGTAGCGGGGGGGGGGTGCAGGGGGGCATGCCCCCCTGCTAAAACACTTTTAATTTACTTTACTTTGTTTTTTTTTTTTTTTGTTTTTTTTTTAGATTTTTGAAGTTTCATAACTTCGATCATATGGTGTCGACCATATGGTATTCGAAGTTCTGAAACTTCGTTAATCTAATATAGACCCATTAAAAGTATGTGACCTAGCACATTAGTGTTCACTAGGAGCATACGGAAAAGAGCATAAGTTGAGTACAGAAATTAGAATTATAATTAACAAGAAGAATAAGGAAATGATACTGTTGCAATGTAATCAGAGTTCAAGATGGACTATAGTAGTGACATAGCCAGATGGTGAGAAGGTATGATTTAAGGTGTTGTTTAAAACTGGGAGTGCAGGTTAGTAGCCTGATGTCAGGAGGAAGGCTATTCCAGGTTTTAGCAATTTCACTGGGGAAGAGAGATTCACCAGGGCTGTATTTACATGGAATTTTTTTCAATCAGGGCTTTGTTGGTGGAACATAATTGCCTATTTGATTTATAGTAGGCCAGTTAGGGCAGGGGTTTTCTCTGGGTTGTAGAGTGTTTGGTGTGCCAGATTGAGTTGATGGTATCTTAAAAGATTGGGGAATTCAAGCCAGTGTAAAGTAAGCAAGGGCTTGCAATGGTGGGAACGAGATTTGTTGTTGCTGCAAATCTGGCAATTTTGTTGTAACGTGGAAAGTTTATTAAGGTCAGACTTGTTTAGATTTGTTAGTACTGGTGATGCATAAAGTAATGTTTATAGGAGATGTGATCTGGCTATAGCAATTCTCAGTTCGGAAGTAAGGTATTTTTTGCAACAATAGAGGGTCCCTAATTTTTTGTGGACTTTGGAGATAGTTTGGGATAAATATTTACTGAATTTTAGTTGTTGGCCAATTGTAATTCCTAGTAATTTTGCATCAGAGACTGGGGTGAAGGGGGTCTTATTGGCTGACGATATAGAGAAGGTGGGTAGGTCATTAATCTTTATTGGGTGGAATAGTATAAGTTGGATTCAAAATCAGATGAAATGTATTTAACCAGTTTTCAATATCTATGAAGGATGTCTGTTTTTTTTGCTGTAGGAGCTGGATGTTGGGTGCAGAGCAGATTAGGGTTGTGTTGTCAGCATATTGAACTATTTCAGAATGTGTGGTGGCTAAATGAAGTTGGTTAGTAAAAATGTTAAAAAGAAGGGGGCCAGGAATAGAACCCTAAGGCACACCTACTGTGACTGTGAGAGAGGAGGATAGAGAGTTGAGCCATTTAACAGACTGAAGACAGTTGTCAAGGTAACTCTTGAACCATAGCAAGGTGGAGGTGTCCATGTTGAGGAACAACGCGACTGTGAAGACTCAAAAACCTATCACTAACATTGCAATACTAAAGTACTAGCTGAAGGTTAGTGCACACAGTTGAAAATGTTTTATAAAAAATAAAATCATCATCATCAGCCCCCCTTTTCACATTTTCTCTACATGGGGTTGGGGTATTGTGTTAACTGTTGCCAACTCTCTTGATTCAGTGCCAAAAGTGCTGCCTTCAACAACAATCATGCCTGATTGTCTCACATCTTTCAGACAGTCCATCCACCTCTTTGCTGGATGTCCTTGCTTCCTCTTACCTTCTTCCTGTCTGTCCCAAATCTTCCTCACCAGATCGTCTTCTGCTTTTCTACACATGTGCCCAAACCACCGTAATCTGTTCTCTTTGATCTTTTCTGCAATTGGAGCTACTTTGGCTTCTGCTCTTATGTCCTCATTTCTTCGTCTGTCCCACAGTGTGCCTCCTACCACCTTTCTCAGGCACTTCATTTCTATCACCTCTAGCCTCTTCAACTGTTCTGCCTTTACTGCCCAGGTTTCTGTACCATACAGTAGAAGTGGTTGCACTACTGTCTTGTACACCTTGCTTTTCAGCTTCTTTGGCATTCTTCTGTCATAGACTACAACTGATACTCTATGCCAGTTGGCTGCAGCCCCTCTGATTCTAGCTTTGACCTCTTCATTCAGACTACCCTTCTCCTCAACCACCCTTCCTAGATACTTGAAGCTGTTTACCTGTTCCACCATCTTCCCTTCTATCTCTATTCTCAGCTTCTTCTGATCTCCTCAATTTGCTGCCATTACCACCATCTTATCTGTGCTTAGTTTCACCCCATGTGCCTTCAGATTTGCTTTCCATTCTCCTATCTTTTGTGAAGTTCTAACTCCGAGTCTGCCTGTATTGCCACCTCGTCTGCATACAGCAGCTTTGTTGATCTGTCCCCTCCAGCCTCTTTGCTAATGTAGTCCATCACCAGTATGAACAGCAGTGGGCTCAGAACTGAACCCTGATGTACACGCACTCCCACTGGGAACCCCTCTGTGAGGCCGAACACTGTTCGTACTTGAGTCAGTGGGTCCTTGTACATAGCCTACACTAATTCTACCAATGCTTCTGGGACTTCAAACCACCGCAGTACTGCCCAGATTAACTTTCTTGGGACCTTGTCATATGCTTTCTCCAAGTCTAGGAATGCCCAGTTAGACTCTCTCCTCATTTCTAGCTTCTTCTCAAGTATCTGTCTCACTGCAAACATTGGGTCAGTTGTGCTGCATCCTGATCGGAACCCAAATTGTTCATCTTCCATCTTACATTCTACTACTCTGCGTATCCATTTATCAATCACTCTCTCCAGAACTTTCATGCAGTGTGGTAGGAGTTTGATCCCTCTGTACTGCCCACAGTTGTGGATGTCCCCTTTGTTCTTGTACACTGGCACAAGTATGCTTATTCTCCAGTCATCTGGGATACACCTTTCTCTCCACACTGCTATTAGTACCCTCAGGAGCCATTTCTTCCCTATCTCACCCAGCATCTTCATCATATCTGCTGTCACCTCATCTGAGCCTGCTGCTTTCCCTGGCTTCATCTTCCTTAGTGCTGTTCTTACTTCTTCTAAGGTGGGCTCCTCTTATTCTCTCATTGTAGGCTGTTTCTGGGGTAGTACAGCTTCTGTGGGGTTTTCTTCATTCAGAAGCTGCTGGAAATAGTCCTTCCATCTGCCTTTGATGTCCTCTGGACTGGTAAGTAGGTTGTTGCTGGCATCCCATATGAAGGGTGTCTGATCTTCTTTATCTTTCTTTCTTTGCCTTGCAACCTGATATAGTTTCTTTGTGCCCCTTACTGAGTCACTTTCCAGAAGTTGTTAGAGTGCCTCCGATGCCCTATTCTGTGCTATTGCAACTTCTTTCTTAGCCAACCAGTAGTCCTTCCTAGCCTGGTCAGTCTTTTCTATCTCCACCACCAGCTTTCCTTATGTACCTTATTTCCATACCTGGCTCGGCCACATATCTTTTCTGTAGTCCTAACACATGCTGTTTTAGGCACTGCCACTCCTTTTCAACTCCACCTATTTCCTCCTCTTCTTGGGGTGCTAGAGCCCTGAATAATTACAAATAAAAAATAAAATACAGGAGCAGTAAAAAAAAAAAAATATTTGGTACTTGATGAAGGATCAACAATAAAACATGAACAAATGCGAATAAAACTTAATATTTTAGAAGACTTAAATTAATCTTGAAAACAGCGTTGCCATCTAGGAACAAAGTAGAAGCTATAAACTAATTTGCTCTTCCTGTCCTAACTTACAGTTTTGGAGTGACTGATTGGCCCCAAAAGGTGTTGAATAGATTAGACAGGAAAACAAGGATGCTGCATGCTCATAAAATAATTTATAAAAATCAGTGCATACCAAGATTATATATTCCCCGTTCTGAAGGAGGTATGGGCCTCCTTGAAAATGAAATTGATTACATGTATAGATTTGCAATCGTGGGACTGCAACATATCTGCTGACCTCACAAGACCCAAATGTAGTGAAAGTTTTGAAACATGAGAAGAATAAAACTAAGCTGACTTCTGTGCTTAATTTAGCAGAAGCGTATCGGTGTCAAGCGGGAATGGAAATCAAACCAGAAGCAGATAAAACTCAAGCAATAATTGAATGTGCCACAAAACAAAAGAAAGAATATAAGGTGAAGGAGCAGATGAGAAGGCAAGAAATGTGGAAAATACATAAATATAGTTGCAAGTATAGAAAACTCCTGGAGGAATCTCATGTTGATCAGGATCGAATACAGGAATGGTTAAGGAGAGGCGAATTCAAACCAAAAGATGAAAGATTAATATTGGTAGCCCAAGATAGTGAACTACGTGCACGTTGGTTTACAAAGTCCATTGAACATGTGGGAGAAACAGACAAATGTAGGTTTTGTAAAACAGAATTGGAAACAGATACACACCTTGTTGCTGGTTGTGATATACTAATGGCAGAAGGACTGTATACTGAAAGGCATAATAATGTGGCAAGACTATTGTACTGGGAATTGTGCAAACATAATATTGAAGTAGCTGAGAAATACTGGAAACATGAACCACAAAGCATCATAGAAACTGATGAAGTTTACATCACATAGGATCACCCATTACCAACAGTTCAAAAGATAGATGCGAGAAAACCAGATATAGTGGTCCATGAAAAGAAGGCAAAAGTAGCATTGATCATTGAAATCACTACACCCAGTGACTGAAGTGTCTTGTGTACAGAAAGACACAAAGTCATAATATATCAAGATTTGCAGGCAGAAATGAGAGCAATGTGGAAGAAAGATACCCAGACTGTTCCAATAGTAGTAGGAGCAATGGGTCTTATAAAAAATAATCTATCGTATTTAGATAGGTTACCAGTACATGTAACTCCATTGGAATTGCAGAAGGTATCATTACTGGGCACATTGTGGGTGGTGCAAAGAGCACTTCTGGCTAGCATCAAAGATTGAAACAATACCAATTTCATGAACTTTAATCGTACTTTGACTTGGGAATAGGGTCCATTCCTGTCATGGTATTAGAAACCCAAAAGACTTGGAGAAATTAAACCAAAAAACGAACCTTTCTTCTTTTGCACAGCTCTATGTGTGAGTCAGTTGGTGCCTTGTTGCCAGAATATGTGTATCTTCTGTGACCATTATTACCACTGGAAGATGCGTCTCATAATAAACTGACAGCATGCTGTTTTGTGATCATCTGAATATGCATAGTCATCAGCACATGTATATGTGTATGTTTATTTGTTTCTTGACTAGGAATTTCCAGATGAACAGAAGCCTGTCAACAGGGAGTCCCAGAGAGAAAAGCACCAGAAAATACCATAATGTCATTTAAGCTACATCTGGCACATTCTAGAAGTAGACATGTCTGTTATATTAGTGTCCACTTGTAGGAAAGTTTAACAGGTTTTCAAAAATCAGTCAATAATTGTCAAGCACACATTATCAATAAATACCTTGCAATCCAAGAGTGGGTACTTAATATAATACAGATATATAACTCTCTAATGTATGACTTCCTAATTATACTTTCCTAAGTCAAATACAGGAGATTGTAACAGTGCAGTGAGGAAGTCTGTTAAAATATGAGATACATATAATTGGAAGACACGAGTGATGTTTCCTTTTGTAGTTGGAGAATCTTGTGTTGCCAGCTTTGTTTCTAGCCCAGGAGCATTGCTATATTTAGGACCATTTATTGCCACCCATTCTGCCAAAGTCCATTTGGCTGAATCCAGAAGATTGAAAAGGAAGTTGTACGAGATTCATTTTTACTTGATGCAAAGTCCTTCACCCCTCCCCATGCAGAGGGCTATGCACTGTACCCCTTAGCTAATAATAACTAACTGTAAAGCCAACAAACCTTAGGGTAAGGTATATTAATGCTGCTTGCTGTCTTGTTCAGCCTCAAGGGCCTGGCCAAATGGGTTTCAATGCAAAGGGTAGTGATGGAGAAGTTGCTTCTGCCTGATTCTTCTTCTTATAACATCTATGGAAACTTTAAGCATTGCTCTGTTTTTGTCTTTTTCTGTTAGAAGATAAAAACAGAAAGTTATATCCTTTAAGGTCCTCACCTTATGTCATCTGTCTCTTGTTCACCTTGCCTTACATTGCCCTCCTTTATCACATGATGGGCAGTATCATGTGTGTTGTTAGAAAAGTCATATCCTGCCTTTTTTAGCTCTGTCCACCTCCAGTAGGTCACTTAGTGAATCAGTATGTATGACTCTTGTTGGTTTGTCTGCCGGTCTTCCTTCTCTATAACCCTTGTTGGTTTGTCTGATTATTTTTCTTCTGTTACACGTGAAGTGATTGCTGTGGACTGCTATATCACTCACACTTATAGGCAAACTGTCTCTGTCCTGCCTTCTGTGTTGCAATCATCTGAAGGTCTGTCTTTGAGGAGAACTCTTGCCCAGTAAAGCAAATGGGTTTTCCTTATTTTTTTATCTATTGCTGTTCTGTTTTGTAAGTATTATGTATTTCCATGGTTCTACCTTGGTACATGACAATATCAATATGACATTTTTGACCCTGTTATTAGTGACTTGTGAACAGTATGCAAAAAATGTTTTCCCCATACCATATTTAGTTCATCTTGCCACCACAAGTATCAATGGGTGCTTTTTTACTTCACATCTTAAGCACTTTATGATGCTTGCTTTTAATTTATTTTTCTCTCCTTGGTAATTGCCATGCTTTTCTAATTTGTCAAACAGCTATGATTATTATTTTGGTTAGTAATATTGTTATCTATTTGTAGCTAGCTATCAAGGTTAATATTCCCACAAAAATTGATCATACAAATTAAAGATATTTGCACCAAACATGTCTTGAACTTCAAGAACAGGAAGCAGTGTTAGATATTTAGCAGTGCTGCCGAGGTTAGGTAATTAAAACCTTTGGAAGCTTTTCTTTTAAAGATAAAGAAGCTGCTAAAACTGCCTCTCCTTATGAAGACACAGATGGCCATCTTGAAAAGGATTGCTTTTGTGGAGGAAGGGCAGTCTTTGGCAGTACAGGTGCCTGAAGTATGAAAATATAAGTACCAACTCAGAATTTTTTCTCTACAGTAATATATTATCAGTTAAAGTAGGACAAACAAGGAAACAAATTCTGGTCTGGGAAGCATAAACCTAAGTAGGTTAGTATAAACACTGTCAAAATACAAGTAATGGTTTGAAATAGTGGGTTTGTGGTAAATAGTTGATGCAGACCCACTCTGGTCATTTCTGTAAGAACACTGCAAACATGTAAAGGCCCTTTTATAGGAAGCAGCAGTCTGGAGACCAAGACAAGCATCTCTTTAGAAGTAGTGTAAGACATTTCAGCAAGAAAGACAACAAAACAGGCCTCCTAGTATAGCTAATTCTACCTTTTTTCTTCATCAAAATCCCTCCCCAGTGACAAACATTTTCCATACCGATGACATACTGGTGAAAGATTGATCTTAGAAACAGAATCTCTAGATTATACTACAGACTTCTTTACACTAGCTCCTTGACCAATTGTAAAGACACAGAACATTCAAGAGATACAGCCTTAATTTTTATTTAGAATGTAGTAAAATATATAATGTAATAACTACTGTAAAATCAAGAAGCTATTTTTCTTCAAATTCTTCATAATACCAGAGATACAAGGTTAATGGCAATTTATTCATGACCCCAGTCCTCCAATTCAGTATGTGATAACATAAAAAAAAATCAGAATATTGCTTACTTCAGACTGTTATCTGGCATGCAGCCAATCTCCTGTATGAGTGCAGTGGATAAAGAATGTGGAAAATAAATATTTGCTCATGCATATCAGACAGATCAAACTCATGCTGATTGCACTCATTGCTTATGAGAGTAGAAAAAAATTCTCAGATTTGTGTTAATGAACCCTTTTTGTCATGGGTTTCACTTGTCAACAAGCCTTTTCTCAGTGGGATTAACTCAGTTAAAATATGTAAAATGTATACATGAATAAGTCACAAAAAATAATTGTGTTTCATGGTAGGCCACATTCTCTGGCATTTTTGCGTTTTACACTTTAGGCTAATCTTTACAGTTAGAACATTTCTAAAATGCTTGTTGACAATGTTATCACTATTAAGGCCCAGAGTGTCCCTGTTCTTATTGTTGGGTGAATATCTAATAGTTGTTCAATCACAAAACAGCTGGTAGGACACTGGAATCAAGTTCAGGCCTCGTGCATCAGTGTGGCCATCATACCTCTCAACCTGTTAGAGCAAGAAATCTGGACAATGCCGAAAATAAAAGTGGGACAAAGGCCCAAAAATAGGGACAATTCTTAAATATTGCACTTACAAACTTAGAAAGTTGATAGAATAACAGATTTAACATTAGCATGAATTTTATGAATGATATGATGTCTAAAACTCAAATGCCTGTCCTTATTTTTTAACTTCAATCTTTAATGATTTGTCACTAATTTGCCAGAAAACCACAATTTTATGAAAAATGGACCAAAAATATAAGGCACAAATCTGGACATTCTGTGAAAATCTGTACAGTTGAGAGGTATGGCCCATTGCATGCAGTTTTCTCTAGTCAGCCTTTCATACCGTGCAGTTCCTTCTAACTGGATGAAAGTATACTCTTTCCTCAAAAATAGATAAAGGATGTTGTCTCATTTATGATGGCTTACAGACTGGAAACAGTAGTGACAGGCATTATGTCAGGTCTCTTGCATATATGTGCACTGATTCTAACAGTTCACCATGCCAGATTTCACTTGACAAAAGTTAAGTGATTTTAGGAGAACCAAAGGAATTAAACTACAAAACTTGTAGAACAAGCAGTTTTGTCAGCAGCAGTAAGAGACTTAATCTAATGGTTTTAACATAGCAGTATCTTTTTCATAACTTCTTTACAGTTCCCCCTTCAGCCATCTGAGACCATAACAACAGGTGTTTTACACTATACCTCGGTGTTCACTTACAGAGTTTGAGAGTACTTAGATTGTGGCCACATAAGGAAAAAAAAATATCACAACAGCTTAACAGCTCTGCAGGTAACACACCTAGTCTTAAAAGACCTTCATATCCATGCTGTTCATGGGAAGGATAAGAATCCAGACGGATAATACCAATGTAATACAGTATACCAGCTAACAGGGAGGAGGTATCTGTTACCAGATGTTAAGTGAAATGATGGTGATCTAGGACTGTTTCTTTCTTTATGCTGCCTCTCTGAAAAGCAGTCTGTGTGCAATGACCAAATGACATAAATGTGAAGTGTTTAGAATCACAGAAGGGTTCCCAGTGGGACTGGATGTACATCATGGTTTAGATGTTCAGCATTTTCAATGTTGCAGTAACCTTTGGACTGTGTCTTGCCCTAGACAAATCAACTGGACAGCCTCCAAAAGCTGTGAATCTCTCCTGCAGATCCGCTCTGACTGCTGATTGGGCAGCCCTGAAGAGAGAAAATCAGCATTTTCTTACCACCTCATGAAGAAAGAGTTAGAGGATCCACAAGAGCAGCAGCCAGCACTTCAGCTTCTTTTTCACAGAAAATGTAATTATTTATGATTTTGTTTCTGTTTATATTTATTTTATATTACTTGTTTTAAAAAGGGAGTTCCCTTTGGGTAACTCTTCTACACAGAAAATTTTGTGTGTGTGTGTGTGTGTATATATATATATATATATATATATATATATATATATATATATATATATATATATAAAATACATGCACATACAGACACACACACACACATATATACAAAATACACGTACATACAGACACACACACACACACACACACATATATATATATATATATATATATATATATATATATATGGGTCTACCTGAGATGGTCGACAGGCCATATGATCGACAATTCATTTGGTCGACACACATGTTATGTGGGGGGCTTCACCCCCGCACCCCCCAATGGGGGGGGCTGTGCCCCCCAACTATATATATCAACTCCAGGGTCACACAACATTGGGAAGGGGGGCAAATCTTCCTGTCGACCAAATGAATTGTCGATCATATGGCCTGTCGACCATCTCAGGTAGACCCATATATATATATATATATATATTTATATATATATATATATATATATTTATATTTGTGTGTGTTTATTTAAAAAAGTGTGTTTCTAACTTTTATTACTGTTAGCTGTCCTGATCTTTAAAAAAAAACATCTTTTCCTAAGAACTCTTTATTTAGCCTTATCTAGGTTGGGGACTTACTTGATGAAGAAATGTGCTGCGTATGCAAACATTTATATTTATATTTCACAAAAGTTTATGTGCAGAGCAGTGTTTTACTTGGACAGAGAGAGAATGTGTAGTTCTTATGTTAACACTGTGACAACTTACCTGTCATTTCTCCTGTCTGACTTGTTTTACTTCTAAGGAGTGCTGACAGGATTTTACATTATGGTTTGTTCTTTTTAAAATATGTCCTGCTTGTGTTCTCACTGTGACAACTTACCCATCATTTTCTTATTTCTGGCAATTTTTAAGTAGAAGGGGCTCTGTTGTTATTTTATTCTACTTTTTTTGCTTTTATGGGGAATGTGCTGCTCGGAATCATGATGTGACAGCTTTATATGTCATCATTTCCTGTCAGACTAGTTTTATTTCAAAGACGTTCTGCCACAGTTTAGTGGGCTACTTGGGCATTACATGGTATATACTGCTTGTGTTCACACAGTGACAACTTACCTGCCATTTTTAATGTTAGAACTAAATTTACTTATAAGGGATTCTAACAGGATTTTAATGTGCTGCTTGTGCATTTACTGGGTATGAGTTGCGAGTGTTCATACAGTGACAACTTACCTGCCATTTGTTTTTGTCAGAGACTAACTTTACTTTGAAGGGGTTCTGACAATTTAGTGTGCTGCTTCTGCATTTATGAGATATGTACAGCTTATGTTCAGATGGTGACAACTTATCTGCCTTTTTTTTCCTGTCAGACTAATTGTATTTATGAGGGATTCTAAATAACTTTTAATATACTTCTGGTGCATTTAGTGGGTAGGCATTGTAAGTATTTACACACTGACATTTTTCTTGCAGTTTATTTTGGGGAAACTAATTTTAGTTTTAAAAGGTTTAAGATAAGATTTTAGTGTACTGCTTGTGCATTGCAGTGTTTTGGATAGTTTATATATAGGACGGAAAAACACTCTTACTGGAATATTTATTACTCCTGGTGGTTCAAGTCTAAGTCCTGAAAAGGACTTAGCTGTTCCTGACTAGTCTTGAGTAAGACTGTTTTGGCTGTTAGAAGGACCTTTGTAGTCTTGAGAAAAACTGTTCTGGCTCTTATAAGGGGCCTTTGTGGTGTGGAGAGGGGGTCCTGAGGAGGACCTTTGTAGTCCTCAGGAGGACTGTTTTGGTTCTGAGAATAATCTTTGTGGTGTAGTGGTCCTGAGGAGGACCTTTGTAGCCCTAACAAGAACTTTTTGTGTAGTACCTGTCAGGTAAGAGGTTGGGTTGTACCCTCTGAGTCTCCACATGAGCAGACAGGGTCTGGCACTATCAACAGATCTTTATTTGGTCCTAAAAAGGATGTTTGTCAGCCCTGATGGGTCCTCAGTGAGGTCCTTAGCTAGTCCTTGTCTAGTCTTATAAGGACTGGTGTGCCCCCTTGTTGGTAAAAGCTGGGCTAGGAGATTTTCAGGTGGGGTAGCCCTTGAAAGGACTGGTGAGCCCCTTGTGGTCCAAGGCTGGGCTTATCGGTGGAAACACAGTCAGTCTTTTGAGGGTCCTGAAAAGGACCTAGGTAACCCTTGGAAGGACTGTATAAAGTTAAAAACCTCAATCCCTTATAGGTACAGACAGAAATAAAGCAATGGGCAGGCCTTAGACAAAACCAAAATAGGCCACAGCTAAACACATATACTTCACACAACACAAATAGCATGCAAGGTGATCACTGTGAAATAAAGGAATCCTTGAGCCAGTTCCAGTCCAAAAGAAATCTTTTATTCAGTCCTTGCAGGTTACAAGTTCCAATACGACCTTCCTCCAATTGTGCTTGGAGGAAGGTCATATTGGAAATTGTAACCTGCAAGGACTGAATAAAAGATTTCTTTTTGACTGGAACTGGCTCAAGGATTCCTTTGTTTCACAGTGATCACCTTGCATGCTATTTGTGTTGTGTTGTGTGAAGTATATGTGTTTCGCTGTGGCCTATTTTGGTTTTCTCTAAGGCCTGTCCATCACTTTATTTCTGCCTGTACCTATAAGGGATTGAGGTTTTTAACTTTGAACAGTCCTTCCAAGGGCTACCTAGGTCCTTTTCAGGACCCTCAAAAGACTGACTGTGTTTCCTCCGATAAGCCCAGCCGTGGACCACAAGGGGGCACACCAGTCCTTTCAAGGGCTACCCACCTGAAAATCTCCTAGCCCAGCCTTGACCAACAAGGGGGCACACCATCCTTATGAAGACTAGATAAGGACTAGCTAGGGACCTCACTGAGGACCCATCAGGGCTGACAAAGGTCCTTTTTAGGACCAAATAAAGATCTGTTAACAGTGCCAGACCATGTCTGCTCACATGGAGACTCAGATGGTGCAACCCAACCTCTTACCTGACAGGTACTACACAAAAAGTTCTTGTTAGGGCTACAAAGGTCCTTCTCAGGACCACCACACCAAAAAGGTTCTTCTCAGAACCACAACAGTCCTCCTAAGGACTACAAAGGTCCTCCTCAGGATCACCACACCACAAAGGTTCTTCTCAGAACCAAAACAGTCCTCCTGAGAACTACAAAGGTCCTCCTCAGGACCCCCTCTCCACACCACAAAGGCCCTTACAAGAGCCAGAACAGTCTTCCTCAAGACTACAAAGGCCCTTCTAAGAGCCAGAACAGTCTTCCTCAAGACTACAAAGGCCCTTCTAAGAGCCAAAACAGTCTTCCTCAAGACTACAAAGGCCCTTCTAAGAGCCAAAACAGTCTTCCTCAAGACTACTCAGGAATAGCTAAGTCCTTTTCAGGACTTAGACTTGAACCACCAGGAGTAATAACTATTCCAGTAAGAGTGTTCTTACATCCTGATTTTTTACCCACCACACAAGTGGGCTACACTCTGACAGGAAGTGGATACCACTCACTGTTGTTTTTTGTTACAATACTTTATATATATATATATATATATATATATATATATATATATATATATATATATATATGAATGAGTAAGTGTGCTGCTTATGTAAACTTGGACAGCTTATTTTCTCACTGAGTCAGTCTAGTGATCCTAACTGCATCCAATGCATCCTCCTCAATCACAGCAAAGATAATTGCCATACTCCTGGTAGTCTAGCCCAATTTCTGCAGTTCCTGTAACTATAAAACTTACCTGAGAGCCCCAGGTACATATGTGGGGTAAATCTGTACCTTAGCCAGTAGTGGGGATACCTGCAGTGGCCATTGGTTATTCCTGAGATCACTCACATACCTTTTCCAGTTTCATCAGGTGTAGTTTTTAGCCAGCATGAACTGGGAATCAGCCATGTCCTCAGCTGTTTCTGAGTCTTGCCTTTTGAAAACTATCTTTACTGGGGCATGGGGTTTTCTCCAGGGAAGTGTTACTGGGTGTGTTGAGGAGAAGAGTCATCTTGGAGGCTCAGATTCCTTTTCTAGTCAGTCACAGAAGATATTTATAATAATTAAAAAAGGAATTGGAAAATTAAACTTTCTTTTACCTGAAACCATGGCATGTGTAAGAAAAGAAGATTTTTCTGATATAAGTTAAGCAGCTGTTCCAGACAGTGACTCCTTGTACATAACCTATAGACAGAGTCAGGGCTTCATGATGCACAGGTAAACTATGCCTCACAATCTCCTTCAGATGTGGTTTCTTTCCTTTAATTATTCACAGGATGAATGAGGTGTCTTTTGGGAGTTAATGTATGTTTCCAGTTCATTAAGATGATGTTTTATTATGTTTTAATTAAAGTTACCTCATTCTACACCTTTTTCTCCTCCAGTGCCAGCCTTGGAGGGGACATATTATATTGCCTGTATCAACTCTTATTCTTAATCTGCAGTCCCTATAAAAGCATGTAGGTAACATGCTTCTGTTACTTCCAAGCTTTGCTCTTTGTATATAGAGGAAAATATATACATACATATTTCTATGTGCCTCAATTTGCTAAACATGCCATAAAGTTTGGCATAATTGTGCATAGACTCAGTCTATCATTCTTGCTTCTGCTTATCTCTGAGGAGGTATCGTTGGGTATGATAGCAGGAGTTTTTCAGATAAAATATCTAAATTTAGCCTTTCATCCTGCTTCTATCTTTCAAAACCTTTTCCAACTACCGGCTTTATTCTATGAAACTTTTCAAAATATAAATTGCGTATTTTATAGTGAGGCATTTTAGTCATTCTTATATGTAATAAAGTTATTAAAGTAAACTGATGCCTTTTTTTCCTTCTTCCTCTTCTCTTTCATTCTTCTTTTCTGGTATTAAGAAATGTAGGCATTACAGTGTAAAATGAGAAGAAAAGCTAGACAAAAGCATGTTAAAGTTAATAGGCCGTAATCTTGGGTTGTTGAGTTGGGGTGGAGTGTAAAAGTACACAGATCGTGTTGATTATATTTCTCAGGAACTTGGCCATTTCTGAGAGCTTTGATGCACATCCAATAACTATTTCAGATCATGAGCCAATAATTACCAAGATAAAAATGCAGGAGGATAATGAATAGAGATGAGACATTGACACTTCCCCACCTACCTGTTAAAAAGACAGGAATTTAAGGAATAGGTAGTGGCAATTATCTATGAGTTATTCAGGAAGATAGAAAGTACTCCAGAAATTATAGGTAGTGAGTCAGATAAAATGAAAGCGGAGTTGAAAAATAGGGTAGGAATAAAAGAAAAAGTGATCTGATTAAGAAGTAGTAAGAATTATTTAGAGGACGACAAAGTTTAAAATATTACAAAATAAGGGGAATCTTACAGAACAAGAAGAGCTGCAGTTGCAGAATGTTAAAGAGACAATAAAGGAGCACCTGCGTAATATGCATGTGTTTTGAAAGATTGGTGTTAAGCAACTCTTTTTTGATAATAACTCCAGAGCACAAAGACTTTTGGCGCAATGACTTAGGCAACATAAAGTAGAAAGGGTTGTTGCCAAACTTAGGGTACCTATAACAAGAATAACCAGATATTCTGCAGACGTATTAAAGATATTTCAAAACTTTATGCAAATTTGTATAAAGCAGTGAAATATAAAACTGAAGAAAGAGAACAAATGGAAATATTTATGGAAGATATAAAAGTGCCAAGGTTAGAGTTAGATGAGGCTCAACCATTAATAGTTAAGAGAGAAGGAGATGAGATAAAAATGGTGATGCATAGCCAATTTACAGGAAAATCTCCAGGAATGGAGGGTATTCTAGTTAAAGTTTAAAATCTAGGTGGGAAGAAAGTGATAATGATCAGAATGTTATGTTTAACAATATTTTAAAAAGAGGGAGGCACCAACATCCTGGAAAAAAGCTGTGGTGGCTGTAATACCCAAAGATGGTAAAGAGCCATCTGATCCAGCTTCATATAGTCCCATTTCAGTTTTAAACCATGATTGTAAGTGTGTATGTCTATAATAGCCAAAATTATGGCAGAGGTGATGCCAACATTAATAGATGCGGACCACTGTAGTTTTGTGTAGAGGAGGCAAACATTTGACAACATTAATAGAACAATGATGATCTTGAGGGAAGCAAAATGTAAGAAAATGTTGCTGTTATTGGTGGGTCTTGATGCACAGAAAGCATTCAACAGAGTAAGCTGGAATTTTATGAGTAGGGCAATGGAAGCATTTGCATTTATTGGTACAATAAGGTTAATTATAAGGATCTATAAGGGATCAGAAGTAAAAATCAAAGTGGGAAGTTTCTCTCTGATAAGTTATGTTTGAACAGTGGAACCAGGCAGGGGTGTCCTCTTGCCCCTTTGTTATTTGCATTATGTTTATAACCATTGGCAAAGAAAATACAGGACTCAGAAATTCAAGGATATAATTGGTATGGTGTTCAAGAAAAGTTGGCTTTTTTTTTTTTGCAGATATTATTTTGTACCTGATGGAACCAGAAAATGATATTTCAGTGTTTTGAAATATTCTGAGATAATTCTTTTTTTTTTTCTTCAGGATATAAAGTTCATGAAGATAAAACAAACACAATAGCTGTAAACTGCTTACCCACACATGAATTGGGCCAGCAATACCCATATTTATGAGGACAAGATAAATGAAGTATATAGAAGTATGTATTGAAAAAGATTTAGTTATGGCAGCTAAGGATATATGGAAAGAGACTAAACAAAAGATAATATTGAAACTGATAAAGTGGAAGCTCTTGCCTATGGATATGGATAGCAAGATGCCCATTGTGCACTGTATTTTTACTGCCACTGACATGCCCTCTGGCCAGTCTGCTGTTGATGCCTGCCATATTGCCTGCTGTCTCATGTTCCCTTGGGGACTATGAACATTGTTTTCCCCCTGTGCATTTGGTTACTGAAGTTGTGGGCATGGCAGCGTATGCTTCTCTTTGCCCACAGGGAATTTGCAAACAGCCATATTTCTCTGCAGCTGAATGTTATTTCAGGCATGTGTCCCCAGTCAAATGTGCCACAGGGAAATGTTTTGCTGCCTAGGCGCCTGAACCTGTTTGTACTACAAATGTAATCATTAGACTGGCAGCCTTCTCCAAGAAATTCCCCCGGGGATGAAATTGACCTTATTGAGGATTTACTCAATATTGTTCTATCTAATAATTTCATATTGCTTAATGGCGAGTACTATCTACAAAAATAAGATGCAATGATGGGGTCGCCATGCGGGGGGAGTTTTGCTAATTGTGTAATGGCACAATGGGAAAAAGCATTTTTATTCAATAATGAGATATTTAAAGAAAGAGTACATTGGTACACACATTTTTTTGCATGATAATTTTATCATCTTTAAGGGTAATCAGGGTGATGCCTCTACTTTTGTTGATTTAATATCTGGTTTCACTAATTTTCTTAAATTTACCATTGAAGTTAATTCTGAACATATTTCTTATGTTGATGTCCTACTTGCAAAAGATAGGTCTAAGTCTAGGTATGTTCATAGGTTCATAGGTATATACTAGGCTGTCAGCCCTGGGGCCTAAATAAGCCTAGCCAAAAAGGTTCCCTGGCTTTTGCCACCCAAGAAAATTATTTTCCTCTGCCCCAGTCAAGCAGTGCTGCAGAAGTGATCCCCGGGGTGAATTTTCTATTTCCCATCCAGTTATCAAGATTTTTCTTAGAGGGCCAATGAGGAGCTTTGCTTGACATGAATGGGTAGTTTGTTCCAGAGTATGGGAAGTCTGTGGCTAAAATATTCAGGAAAGCCACATACTCAAATACCATTTTGCATTATGAGAGTTCCCACCCACTTCATCAGAAGAAGGCGGTGGTAAAAGGGCAGATTGTAAGAGCTGCCAGGATGATCAACTTAAGCAGTGATATTTATTGGAATGTGAACACTTGAACATGTTTTAGGCTAGAGGCTACCCCCTTCATTTGTTAGAGCCAATTATTATGGAGGTAGTAACTAAACATAATACTGGATGGTTTAGTCCTATCTTAAAGGATGTGAATTGCACAAATAGTGGTGACATAGTCCAGATAATTAGTAGTGAGAGTATTCAACTCCCCAAAAAAGTTAATATGGATTATTCCTTGAAGTTTATTACTCAATTTTCATTAGATACTAGTTTGTTAAGGAACATCCTAGTAAAAAAATTGGGCTGTTTTATTTGAAGGCCCATTGGTTAGATGTAGGATATCTGATATACCGGGTATTATTTTTAAACGTGGGTGTAACATCAAAAATATTCTTGAAAAAGAGGTGAATTTTTTAAACAGTAGGGTAGGCATGTTAAAATGCGGTAGGTGTAAACTGTGTCCATTTATAGAAGTAATGAACAAGTTTTGTATTAATAATTGTACATTTGATATAAAAGGGAAGTTTAATTGTTAGAGTCCTGGAGCTGTGTATCTTGCTAAGTGCCAAGTTTGCCCAGGGTTTTATATTGGTGAAACTGAAAGAAATTTTAAACAAAGGGTTTATGAACACCAGTATAATATCATTAGGCAAAATGCTACTAATGCACTAGCAAGACATGTTATGGAAAATTGTGGCCACCACTTCCATTACTTAATAACTGAGCAGGTGAAGAAAAATGTTAGGGGTGGTCCTTGGCCACTTCATTTAGAGGAGTGGGAACTGTATTGGCAACTTAAATTAAATGCCTATGTTTATCTGGGACTGAATGATCAGTGCTCCTTAAAATGTATTTTAAAGTTGAAAGCACTTGAAAGATAGGAAATAAGTGAATTTAATGTGTTTCTATTTTTATATTTAAATTAGTTAAGTTGAGTGTTTGTGTTGGAAGTATTTAATATGAATGAATAGGATGATTTTTAATATTAATGAGGTAATTTATGATGTCACAACTGTTTTCCCTACTTAAACCTGTGATGTGTTAGGGTCTATCTTATAACGAATGCTCAAAAGAGCGAACGCTGCTATATCGACCACAAAAGAACGAAAAGAAAAAAGAGCGAAACAGCCAGAACAGCAAATTCTTTCCCAGGTTAAAAATTTGCTGTTCCCAAAAAAAAAAAAAACACACTAAACACTATTTTAAATGGGGGCCTTCGTCCCCCACACCCCCCTACTTAAATATACCAACTCCAAGATCGCACTACACTGCCGGAAACGGCAAAGTGACTTAAGCAGCCAAGCAACTTCTTTCCCAGGGAAAGAATTCGCTTAAAAGCCGCTTCGTCATTTTGCGTTTTCATCATTTACAGTTCGAAGACGCATTCAACATAATGCGTCTTCGTTCTTCTGAGTGGAACCCAATGCTTTATAGTAATTTGTCTGAAGAAGTTCTTGTATTGGATGTGGAAGAAAACACTTGCATTGGTTTTTTTTTGGTGAAAATGCTGCCTTCTTGTTATTTGATTACTGTCATTGTACAAGTAGTTTTTGTAGGAGATACTGCCCAAATTTGTTTTTCCATGTACTAGTGTGACTTATAATGACCAGTATAGCAGGTCTACTGGTGTGAGTTATAAAAAAACAGTAAAGCAGCAGTAGTGTGAGCCTGACACTGACACATGTGAAAGGAGAGCAGGTACTGCTTTGAATAACACACCACTGAAATAAAAGAAGAAAACCCCACATATTTAAACGTTGCAAGTCTTTTTCCTGGAAATGAGCTGTAATGGTGAGTACCTAACATCGCAGTGCTCTCAGTTTCAGCTGGTGACTGGCAGGTTTCTGCCAGGCTCAGTTATAGCCTGTGCTTATGACAATCTCCCGAGTACTGGTTTGGCTGTTGGAGCTCAGTTATGATGACAAGCACGGCCGTACATTTCACCTTACCTGTGTAGGCATGGCAGAAGCAGACTATTCTTTTATTGTCTGTGCACTGGCACTAAGCATTTTCTTTCTGCAGTACTATATTTGCATGATGTGTCAGCACGTCTTTATGTAAATCTTAGTCAAATTCAGTTTCTCTTTGAAGGGCTAACAATTCTTATTGCAGGCTTTTATTTCATTCATTTTAATATCTAATGGAGTCCTCTACCCACATAAATATTCTTTGTTTTAATATAAATGCATGTTATTTGTTTATTGCAGTTATTAAGTAAATATTTATTGGACTGAAATCAAAAATAGCTGTGCTAGGAGGAAGTAAACTACAGCCTTTGTATAACATTTCTCATGATCTGATTATCTGTTTTTTTACATTGGGCAATCATTGTATACCCATAGACAAACAACTCTGGGGTCTGCATCAGTACCTGAAACAAACTAAACTGCCGTGCAATTTTCCCATATGCTAACTGTTGAGCTTAGGGTTATCAGTATTACTGAAATCACCTAGAAGTCTTTTCAGAAATATTTTTCTTACAGTGTGGCTTTATGCCAAATGGTTTTATTCATACAAGTATTAACCTTGCAGGGGTGCTGTAATTTCAGTGTGACCAACGTTATTGTGGTTTTGCTTCTCAGACCATGTTAAAAGTTTTTATCTTACAACTAGAAGCATTCAGATACTGCAGTGTACCATTGGATCATGATCCTATTACATCACCCTTGTAGGTGGTGCCTCACAAGTCCTCACTTCCAATATATCGAAGAAAAAGAAACAAATAGTAAGTAGTGGCTAAAATAATTCTATCAAGTAGAATGTAATGAGAAAACTCCAGTAAATCACGCAGTTCTATGCTCAGAAAGGCACTCACTGACTGCTTTAAGGGTTTAAAAGAAAAAAACAAATCTGCTTACCCTTTTTACTCAAATTCAAATAACCATAAAACTAATTTGGGTATCCTAGTTATAAATACTGTACTACAGATGCATTTCTATCAGTGCAGTATTAATTCTCAAAAACAGAATGGCATACCTGATTAACACCAAACTTCAGATATGAAATGACTTTTTATTTCTTATTCTACCACTATACCACAATTACAATCTATAGAATACTTCACTGGATTAAGTTTATTCACTGGCTCCAGCAACCAGCATGACAGTCTGACATGTATCTAGCAGACTACCAACTTGCAAATCTTCAGACAGCAGTAAACATGTCTTTCTTCCCACTTTTAAACTACAGTAGTCATCTGCCATCCTCCCACATTAAATTACACTGAAATCAATGCAATCTCCTGTGTTTTAATTTTACAATTAAACCTTCACCTGGTGGCCTTAAAAATATCTTTTCAAAGCACAAACATAACTTAGCTGATATTTTTGCCTTATAGTTACAGTTACTCTGTGAACATTTTACTTCACCTTGTAAGTCTGTTGGGAAAAACGCACTTATCTCAGTTCAGCATTTATATTTTCAGAATCAAAAATTCTTTTGTTAAATTTTTATTGCTAGCACATACACATGTATAACTATGCAAGTAATGTTTTATCTCAAAGTATCAAAGTATATATAACCTGCAAATCTCTGCCAGATTAAACTATTGCAATATATTTAGTATGTATTATCCAACAGTTTTAGATATTCAAAATATAAAGAGGGATCACTCACATTAAGATATCAACATTATGCCATTCCCATCCTAAACATCTACCTCTTGTATACTGTTTGTAAACTGACTGAAATCAAAAATCTCATTCATTAAAGATATAATTATAAGTCTGAACACAATCCAATATCAGTTAAATGAGGAGCCTTAATGTGCCACTCATTGGATGCCATTTGGTCCCAATCAACACCTCTTATTTGTCAATGTTAGTAACAACACTCAGTGAAGCATATATAGCCTGTTGATTCTTAACAGCTTGAACTCAAATATGACATTTTTAAAACTCTTATGTAAAAAGTTGTGATGTCCCTCCTCTGGCCAGTAACCAAGGAGCCTCAATTCTCAGCACTGACATCAGTGAAGGACATTCACTTGGAACAAAGATAGATACACACAGTATTTACAGATGCAGCTCTCTGCACCAAGCACTATTTCCTTTAAGAGCACACAGGGAACATAGTCCTGGGGCTCCCAGCCCTCAGTAAGACGCCCCACTGACAGAGCTGTACAGTTGAGTCCTCAGCCAAGTGTTCCAAGCAAAGTCCTACACCATCCTCTCTGTGAAACCAGTGTTCTATGTCCCTGCTCCAAGTAGCTGACACACACAGTCTTTGAGATTTGATTTTATTACACAAATACACACACACACACACACACACACACACACACACACACACCTGGGAAAGGCAGGCACAGATTTAACAGCTATGCCCTCTCTGCCAACACTATAAAGTAGATACTGCCACCAGAACACTGCAAACCCAGCTACTGTAAGGCTCTTACAAGGTACCCAATTATACTGAGTAAAATTAATACTAATACAAATGCTAGCATTTGAACAATGCAGCAAGGCATTCAGGAGTGGCCACAGTGTCATCAAATAAATATAAGTACTCTCAAAGCTTAAAATATTCTCTAAAAGTCCAGACAAAATGAACAGTTTATATTTAATAATAAATGGTAAAAGAACATGAACATACTAAATATGTATTTACAATAAACACCATAGTTTCAGTCACAGGAAATATTAAAATTAACACAGATGGAAAGGTTCACACAGATACAGAAAAACAATCTTAACTAATCTCAGTATATTTTCCTGACTGACTCAAGAATTACTGTCCCTAGTTCATTTACTAGAGCAAGGCAAGATAACGTAGGTGAGTGGTCCTTCTTTGTCAGGTTTCAAAAACAGACTGTTCTGAGACTTCTGCCTCATCTAGTATTAAAACATAATTTCAGTGCTGGATTACAGTATGACATCACACACATCTGGTCATCTGACTCTGGTTCTCACACTACCCACTTTACTAGAAACTGAATGATAACCTAGCACATATGAGTCATAATACACACATAGAGCTTTGCTAAGATGTGTTACAGCATCTGGAAGTTATAAAACCATTTCAAAAACTTCCTCCCTTCCAGGGTAGTAATTAGTTCACCTCTAAGGACAATACAGCAAGATTCCTAGTCCTGGTTTTTCACAGACATTTTGCCTCTGGCTGCAATCAGAACTGTAAGATACAATCTTTATGGCCTAAACCAGGTAATTTAATTTTGGACTATTTTTCAAAGTTAGCTGGATTGATATTAACCTCTTCTCTTCCAGTATCCTCTGTTACAATATATTCATTTCAACAGTTACAATACAGTCTGACATACAGGTATATTTATTTTCAGTTCAGCAGGACCCACTGTTGGTACATTTTTCACACAAGCAGCTTTACAAATACATTTTCAGCACAAGCACCTGTACAAATCAGTTTGATATACAAATGACATATAATTATTCTGGACTGAGATTAACCTCTTATTTTCCCATATCCTCTGTTACAATATATTTATTTCAACAGTTACAATACAGTCTGACATACAGGCATATTTCTTTTCTGTCCAGCAGGACCCATTGTTGGTACATTTTTAACACAAGCACCTGTACAAATCAGTTTGATATATAAATGACATACAATTCTTTACAAAACTCCAGCTAGCTATGCTGGCATATATTACACATCCACTGCCCTACTTCTCCTGGCATAGCTGGCAATACCTCACATCATCACATCTTTCTTCCCTTTGAAGACGCAAGCTAGTTTCTCAAATGATGCTTGAGAAACATGGCTTGAGGGACATGAGCCTGTCTGGGAACACATTAATCCATACCCTGTCTTGAGAGTCCAGCTGCATTGGACTTGCTGACCCCACAATGGTGCTGCACTATGTCATATACCTGCAACCCTAGGCTCCAGATTAATGACTTTGCATTTTGCTGTCTGGCTCACTGTAGCCTGCAAATACTCAGCACCAGGGCCTCCCTAGCATAGTAAGACTTCATTATGTTAACATGATACAATTTGTGGTCCTGCCTTCTGCCTAGCAGATTTACCATGTAGTTAACATCACTGAGTTTCCTTACCACTTTGAAAGGTCCCTTCCAAGCTGTGTGCAGCTTATTGTGTCTGACAGGAATGAGCACCATAACCTGTTGTCCCACAGCATATTCTCAGGCTCGAGCATTCTTGTCATAGCAGATCTTTTTCTACTGTTGGGCTCCTGCCAGGTTCTCCTGGGCCAAGCCCATGAGCTCCCTAAGCCTTGTCCTGAGGTTTAGGACATATGCCACAACAGACTTCTTGTGGGATTCACACTCATCCTCCCACTCATCACAAATCAAATCCAAAGACCCCCTCACCCTGTGTCCATACAGTAACTCAAAGGGTGAAAACCCTGTAGATTCCTGGGGCACCTCTCTGTATGCAAACAGCAGATAAGGTAAATATTTGTCCCACTCTCTCTCTTAAACTGCTTTGCAAATGCCTGAAGCATGGTCTTTAGTGTAGAGTTTAACCTCTCCACAAGACCAATAGTCTGAGGCTGGTAGGGGCTAGTCTTTAGGTGCTTCAATCCACAGCACTCTCACAGACAAGCCAGCAGATCTGACATGAAATTGGCACCTCTGTCAGTCAGCATTTCTTTCAGGAAACCTACACTGCTGAAAATCTCTAACAAAGCATTTGCCACCTTCTCTGCCTCGATGTAGGACAGAGTCACTGCCTCCGGGTATCTAGTAGCATAATCTACTACCACCAGGATATACTTCTTCCCTGAGGAACTTGGGGTACTCAGAAGGCCCCACAATATCCATAGCTACCTTCTGAAATGGCTCCTCAATCACAGGCAAAGGCATCAAAGGAGCTTTGACCTTGTCTCCTGCTTTGCCTACTTTTTGGCACTGCTCACAGGTCCTACAGTACCGTGTTACATCCCTTGCAATCCCAGGCCAATAAAAGTTCTGCATAATGCATAATATGTGTCTTGGTATGCTTTATGCCCATATGACCTGCAAAAGGAATGCCATGGGCTATGAAATGGATAGCAGTCACAAATGCAGAAGCAGTGTGGTAAATACAGTAAAAAATAAACAGGCAAATCAACATGTTCTTGCACAAGAAGCAGTCACTTTAATAGGATAAAATCACCAGAGACTTAGCACTTTCATCTTTTACAATTCAGGCATCATCAGAATCAAATAAAAATTCACAACAGTCACATTAATAGGAAGAACAGACTGACATAATTTCCTGTAACATCATGCATTCATGAATAATGTACTAGTTTATGAATGACATCCATGTTATTGGAATTATTGCAATAACAGAATAAAATACTAAGTAATAAAACCATATATATGTTGTTAAAATTGTTTAAAATATTAGCCTGGGTACTACCACTCACCTTGTCCTTGCAGTCACTCTGTCCAAGGGAACATCAGTACCTACCAGCAGCTGTGGCTTACCTTCACATTCACTGATAGAGGGTAGCTTCTTCCCTGGAATAGCCACCTCACCAGCCCTGGCCTCAGGTGTGGGGTCTGTCTGGATCTCCCCCAGGCTACCAGGCCCACATGCCTCTCTCCAAGCCTGACTGTTTGTAACTGCATGCACACAAGGTACCGCAGTATCAAAAATCATTCCCTATCCAGACAGCTGCAGGATATCCTGAAACACACCTACTTGTTTGCTTCCTTTTTCACCCTCCCAGTCAAGGTCAACCCTGGCCAAAGGCATTTGGAATGGGGTCCCTCCTAATGCTCTGACTGGAATGGACTGCCCAAGTAAGTACTGCTCCTCTTTAGCCACTGCAGGCTTCATAATAGTTAGGTCAGTGGCTGTGCCTCTCTTAGCAGTGGCCTGTTTTCCATCCACTAAGATAGGATATAAACTCCAGTGATAGCCTGATACCCCTGCTGCCTCCAGACAACTTACCACTGGCATACTGTTATTACTACCTGCTGGCTCCCCCTTCTTCTGCTCCCCACCTTGCTTCTGTGGACATCTGTATGCTACATGGCCCCATTGGTTACATTTAAAACATCTAATCCTTCATCCTGGCTGTGCACCTGAAATAGTGGCTTCTCCTGTCACTGGCAGACTCTGTTGGGATGGTTTAGGCTGTACACCATGGGTTTCCTTATATCCATGTGCAGCATTGGGTATCTCCTTCTTGTGCAGTGATGCCCTGCTTGTTAAGTAGAGATCCCCTTTTTTTCCCCAAGCTTATCTGCAGAGTTACACTCCCGGTCTGTCAACCAGATTCTCATGTCCTCAGGCAAAGTACTAAGGGCTTGTTCCCTCACCAAAAGGTCTGCCAGCCTTTCAAAAGTCATAACCTGACACACCCTCACCCACCTATTAAAATAAGTGCTTAGCTCAGCAATATAGTCACATACACTTTAATTGGTCTTGCATCTATACTCACAAAACTTTTTTCTGTAAGTTTCAGGTGTTAACTTAAAACATTTCAATAAACATTATTTAACTTTATCATAGTTTAAACAATCAGTATAATTTTGCATGTTCTCCCTGTGTTCGCGTGGGTTTCCTCTGGGTACTCCGGTTTCCTTCCACATTCCAAAGACATGCATCTGGAGCATTTCTCCCTGGGCCTCCGCTGAAAACAGGCTCTGTGGAACCTAGTCGGACATTCCCGGTCAACAAATGTTAAATAAAAATAAAATAAAATAAAATAAACGTATCAGGAATTTTAAAAACAGCAGTTACAGCTTTACTATGGAGTAAGGGGGCCAGGAACTATACAAAGAGCCCTTGGTCAGCATTATACTGTTTACATACTTTTTCAAATATATGAATAAAACTATCATAATTATCACCCTCTGTAAATTGTGGAAGAAATTTACTGACCTTTATTGCTTCTGGAGTTCAATTATTCCCTTCCTCATTACCTCCATGACCCTGACAAAAAGTCAGCATCTCCCTCATGTTAGCACTATTTCTTATTTTCTTCAGCCTCTAAATGCCACAGTCTCTCTGCTGATTCTAATTCCATATGTTTTGTCTGCTGCAGTCTCTCATTTTCTTCAGCCTCCAAATGCTGTAGTCTCTCTACCAATTCTAATTCCAAATGTTTGGCTTCCAGTTCAAGTCTCTTTAACTCTAGATGTGTTTTTAATTCCTCTGAGGAAAAGGTGAACTATCCTGTTAATGAGGGCTGCAAATACCCATCATTAGACTGATTATCCTCCTGGTTGCTGGTCTGGGCTACAGGCATGACTAAGGCTGACATAATTTCCTCTTTAGTCAGGTTGGCATGCAGCAGTCCTTTGGCTTTGCACACCTTGGCCAACTAGTTCTTAGTCAGCTTTCCATAATTCTTTGTTGACATCTTTGCCTGACTAAACTAACAAAAATAAATAAAACTGTTGTGAAAATTAAACTTTGTATGTTTACCTTGTGGCTGCTGAGTGCACACACCTTCAATGACAACTGCCTACAGGCTACAGAAGTTCAATTAATATCCCACCACTGCTCACCAATATTTGATGTCCCTCTTCTCAATCAGTAATCAAGGAGCCTCAGTCCTCACCAGTGACACCAGTGAGGGATGTTCACTTGGAACAAAGATAGATACACACAGTATTTCCAGATGCAGCTCTCTGCACCAAGCACAATGTCCCTTAAGAGCACACAGGGAACACACTCAGTCCTGGGGCTGGGTTTCCTTCCCTCCCTCTCTCTCTCCCCCGGCCTCCATTAGGACTCCCGACTGGCACAGCTGTATAGCTGAGTCCTCAGCCAAGTGTTTTAAACCAAGTCCTCCACCACCCTCTCTGTGAAGCAAGTGCTTTGTGTCCCTGCTACAAGTAACTCACACACACATCTGGGAAAGGCTGGCACAGATTTACCAGCTATGCTCCCTCTGCCCAGACTGTAAGGTAGATACTGCCACTAGACACTCCAAATCCAGCTACTCTAAGGCTCTTACAAGGATACCCAATTATACTGAGTAAAATTAATAGTATTACAAATGTTAGTGCATGACCAATGCAGTAAGGCTTTCAGGAGTGGCAACAGTGTCACCAAATAAATATAAGTGCACTCAAAGGTTAAAATATTCTCTAAAAGACCAGCCACAATGAAAAGTTTAAATATAGTTAATAATAAAAGAAAATTAAAATACTAAATATCCATTTACAATAAATACCAGAGTTTTAATCAGAGATGGGTATAACAATCCAGTGTTTCTTATGCTTAGTTAAACATTCTGCTTGTGCTGTGCTGATGAGGTCATAAAGAAGGCTGAAATATGCATATCCACAGCTAGTGGGGTTTGGCTTTATTGGCCTGAAATTGTCCATTAAAATTATAAAACAAGTCATGGGCATTCAGAATCTTCAATTAGCTAAAACACCTGGTGTTCATAAGGGTAATTTGCATATATCCCATGTGCCTCTGATTGAAGAGGTTTGAGAGGTCACTCATTAGAAGTTCCAGCTTGGCTGGAGTTTTCATTTTAGTGTTTACTGATTGTTTTTTTTTAGTGTGACCTTCCCATTTATTGTTTTAGTTTGTTATTTGGGATATTTTGCAGTCACCCTAATGATAATGGACACCAGCTGGGTATAACAGCCTTGTGTTTCTTATGCTTAGTCAAACACTCTACTTGTGCTGTGCTGATGAGGTCATAACAAGGGCGAAATATGCATATCCACAACTAGTGGGGTTTGGCTTTATTGGCCTGTAATTGTCCAATAAAATGAAACAAGTCATGGGCATTCAGAATCACCAATTAGCTGAAACACCTGATATTAATAAGGGTCATTTGCATATATCCCATGTGCCTCTGATGGAAGAGGTTTGAGAGGTCACTCATTGGAAGTTCCAGCTTGGCTGGAGTTTTCATTTAGTTTTTACTGATTGTTTTTTTCAGTGTGACCTTCTCACTTATTGTTTTAAAAAATAGCACAGATGGAAAGTTTCACACAGATACAGAAATACAATACTTAACTAATCTCACTATATTTCTCTGACTGACTCAAGAATTACTGTACTCTAGTTCATTTACGAAAGCAAGGCAAGATGATGTTCTTGAGTAGTCCTTTGTCAAGTTTCAAAAACAGACTGCTCTGAGACTTCTGTCTCATCTAGTATTAAAACATTATTTCAGTGCTGAAATACAGACTTACATCACATACATCTGGTCATCTGACTCTGGTTCCCACACTACCACCTTTAATGGAAACTGAACCAGAATCTAGCATATATGTGTCATAATACACACACACACACACAAGCTTTGCTAAGATGTATTATAGCATCTGGAAGCTATAAAAACATTTCAAAACCTTCCACCCTTTCATGGTAGCAATTATCTCACCCCTAAGGACAATACAGTAGAATTCATAATCCTGTTTTCATAGACATTTTGTCTTTGGCTGCAATCAGAGCCGTAAGATACAATCTTTATTGGCCAAACCAGGTAATTTAATTTCAGAGTATTTTTCAAAGTTAGCTGGACTGAAATTAACCTCTTCTTTTCCAGTATCTTCTGTTACAATATATTCATTCAACAGTTACAATACAGTCTGACATACAGGCATATTTCTTTTCTGTCCAGCAGGACCCACTGTTGGTACATTTTTAACAGAAGCACCTATACAAATCAGTTTGATATATAAATGACATACAATTCTTTACAAAACTCCAGCTAGCTATGCTGGAATATGTTACATATCCACTGCCCTACTTCTCCTGGCATAGCTGGCACTACCTCACATTATCACAAAAGTTATAACAGAACCTCATGAAAAACAAGGATTCACAGTCAAAAATGAGCAGCCATAAAATGTTCAACATGTACTGATATCTAGCAAAACACCAGGACTTGGAGACAGCTGTAGAATCCAGTATGAAAATCTTTATTCAACACAAAGAAAGTGAGTAACCCCACTTCTTCAGATGTCTAATACATTTTAAAACAGCTCTTAGTTTAAATATCCTCTTGAGACACACATGATTAAAACCAACCAATGCATTGTTCTGGTGTGAACAAGCAAATTTAAAGCAATATCCTACAAGGTACATGCTATTAACTAAACTAGAAATCTGAATGTATATGTATATGATTCTAAAATCCCGTTTATAAAGTATCTAGATTAAAATTTCCAAAACATTTCAGTTTGCAGTCACAAGCACAGAATATATGTGCACATATTTACATTCTCCTCTTATGTTCTCCAAAACACATACACGCCTGTAACAAGAAGTCAGTAATTTATTATACAAATAACTCCACAGCACATCTTGCCTAAAAAGATGACTAAGCTTTCATTTAGGACATTCCAATTCACAAACAAAGAATATATCTGCACGTTTGCATTTTCCTCTTATGTTCATAACATTTCAGTTTGCAATCATAAGCACAGAATATAACTGCACATATTAACATTTTCTACTTCTGTTCTCCAGAACACATACAAACCTGTAACAAGAAGTCAGTAATTTGTCATACAAATGACTCCACAGCACATCTTGGCTAAAAAGCTGCCTAAGCTTTCACTTAGGTACAAAGCACAACGAAAAAGTTGAGGTAAAAAACACACACCTTTATCAAACACAAAGCTTTCAGGTACAAGACCCTTTCTCAATGATAGACACAGGTACATTAAAATCAGACATTAAATACACGCCCAACACATCACGTGACCCACAGCCATGGTCATGTGACTAATACATTAAAATAATTACATTTCTTATAATTTTAAAACATAAACAAGTAAAATTCATACATACATATATTTGCTTACTTTTGTGTACTTATATTTACATGCACACATATATACGCAAATACATTACCTATGTTACTTTAGCTTAGTGTGTTGTATTTTTATTAGAACAGGTTTTAAGGAAACATCAACATTTAATCCAGGGGATGTGTTAGCTGCTAGCCTTACTATCCACTCATATTCTTTATTATCTAAATGATTACATAAGTCCCCTCCCCTGATAGAGCTAACAACACATTCTATTACTCTAAACTTGAAACTGTGTGTGGAGCCACAATTTAAAATATGCTTAGATAGAGCATTAGTCTCCACTCCCCTCCTTATACTTGATTTATGCTCTATGATGCGTTCCTTAAGTTTTCTAGTCATCTTGCCGACATAGAAACAAGCGCATGCCTCACACGTTGCCAAATAGACAATGTTACTTGTCATGCAATGCTTTGAACTTGGAGCCAGAACTGCTATCCACTTCACATAGCGATGACATCACTGAGGGCGCGGCAGCTCTAAGTAGCACTGTGGCTTGTGCAGTTACTGAATCTGCTTCTACATCCACTGCTTCAACAGCTACTAATGAAGGTGGGCCTGGGTTGTCTTTACGATCTTCACAACAAACTTTAAATAATTTCTTTAAACCTTTTCAACTGCAGCAAGCGGAACGTATCAAAGAACGCTCAAACAGCTCGAGGTCAACGTCGAGGGGAAGAAGTAAACATAGGAATAATATGGTAGTGCAGGACAATAAACGGAAGAATGAGAGCCCCCCAAAGCAACTGAAATTAGCCAGAAGGCAGTAGCAGGCATAGTAAATCTATCTTCCTTTGTTGTGAATGACCATCATTATTCTCTTTTGAGCAAAGGTATGAATTTTATACCTACAAGTGTGGAAGACATGGTAAAAGTTATAACTGATTTAAAATTGTTTATTAGATCTGTAGCACTAAAAGTGATGTTTAAAAGTGATACTTATGACTCCACTGCTTGTAAAAGACGAGTATGCGTTTGTACCAGTATATGCTCCAGTTTTACTGGCATTTAATGACCTATGTGAAACTGAAATAAGACATGTATATAGTAATAGAAAAGCTAATGGGCATTACAATCTCTCTTATGATGAATACAAAGCATTGTCTGAATTAAAAAGTGAACCTAATGTGGTAATAAAGCAGGCTGATAAAGGGAGCTCCATAGTTCTAATGGATAGGAACAAGTATATAAGTTCAGTATTATCTTTGATTGGGGATGCTACTGCATACAAACTGATACAATATGCTGATGTAAAAAAGTGTATTTGTTATGTTAACATGTGTATATATGACTTACAGTTGTCAGGTGACATCTCTTTGGATCTTTTTCATTTTTTCACTGTTTCTAGTCCTATCATTCCCCAACTATATGGCATTCCGAAAGTGCATAAATCATGTGAAAATCCCCCTATGAGACCCATTGTCTCAGGAAATGGTTGGATAACAGAACCTATCTCTTTGTACTTACAGAGGCAGTTACAACCACTTTTGGGTAAATGTGAAACTGTCCTTAAAGACAGCACTGATTTTCTTAATAAACTTAGAACATGGTATTTAAATGTTAAGCAATCTAACATGGATTGTCAGAATATATACATGGTTGTGTTAGATATTACTTCATTATTTACTGTCATACCAAATGAATATGGCATCAATTCAATAAGGGAATTTTTAAGTCACTCTTCCACTTTTAATGTTAGGCACACAGAGAACATTTGCATGTTGTTGGATATAGTTTTAAAAAATAATATCTTTATATTCAATAAGGAATATTATTTGCAGCAAACGGGGTGGCTATGGGAACCCGGTAGCAAATACATATGCAAATATTGTTCTCTATGAATGGGAGAAATCTTATGTTGGTAATGGAACTACCTTTTTGAATGAAAATATAGCTTTATATCAGAGATTCGTAGATGATTGCTTTCTTTTATGGAAAGGAACATCCAGTGAGTTACAAGACTATATTATATATTTGAATAATACTACTTCCTTTCTACACTTTAAGGCTGATTATTCTAAGACATTCGTTAATTTTCTGGATATTTCTTTAACTAAGGAGAACAATGTTATTAACACTTCTGTTTTTAAGAAGGAAGTTTCATCAGGAAGATACTGCATGCGTCTAGTATGCATGCACCCCATATTTTTAGGGGTATAGTAAGGGGGCAACTGGCAAGAGTTAGTAGGTTAAACACTGACAATGTCAAGTGTTTACAACAAATTGATGAGGCATGTGGAGACTTTAGAAGAAGTGGCTATCCAGAAGGTATGCTGGTAGAAGCTAGAGAACATGTAGTATCTAATAGATATTCCATGTATTCATCTGTATTTTTGAATACAAGTACAGATGTTGTTGCCCCAATGGACAAATTAAATAAAAATGTTAATGTAAGATTTATTATGTCTTATAATTCTCCTTCATATGCAGTCAGAACTATAATAAGGAAATACTGGAAGGTGCTATTAGCTCAGGAAGATATTAGATTAGTTGTAGGTGAAATTCCTTTGTTCACATACAGAAATATGAGGACTATTAAGAATGTTCTAGCTTACAAAGATTTTGAATATGTGAATGCTACTTCCCTTAATGGACTAGGTAATGGTACCTTTAGTTGTTATAATTGTAGTTGCTGTAGTGATATATACAAACAGAAAGCTGATTCTTCAGAATGTGGTAGTAGTTTTGTTCATCCTGTCACTAAGAAGATATTTACTTTTCGGTGCCATGCAACTTGCATGACAAGTAACATTGTCTATTTGGCAATGTGTGAGGCATGCGCTTGTTTCTATGTCTGCAAGACGACTAGAAAACTTAAGGAACGCATCATAGAGCATAAATCAAGTATAAGGAGGGGAGTGGAGACTAATGCTCTATCTAAGCATATTTTAAATTGTGGCTCCACACACAGTTTCAAGTTTAGAGTAATAGAATGTGTTGTTAGCTCTATCAGGGGAGGGGACTTATGTAATCATTTAGATAATAAAGAATATGAGTGGATAGTAAGGCTAGCAGCTAACACATCCCCTGGATTAAATGTTGATGTTTCCTTAAAACCTGTTCTAATAAAAATACAACACACTAAGCTAAAGTAACATAGGTAATGTATTTGCGTATATATGTGTGCATGTAAATATAAGTACACAAAAGTAAGCAAATATATGTATGTATGAATTTTACTTGTTTATGTTTTAAAATGATAAGTAATGTAATTATTTTAATGTATTAGTCACATGACCATGGCTGCGGGTTACGTGATGTGTTGGGCGTGTATTTAATGTCTGATTTTAATGTACCTGTGTCTATCATTGAGAAAGGGTCTTGTACCTGAAAGCTTTGTGTTTGATAAAGGTGTGTTTTTTACCTCAACTTTTCGTTGTGCTTTGTACCTTTGACTCTGCAGCAGTATATACTTGGTAAGCTTTCACTTAGGACATTTCAATTTGCAATCACAAACAATGTATCGGCAGCTTTTAGGCAATATGTGCTGTGGAGTCATTTGTATGATAAATTACTGACTTCTTGTTACAGGCTTGTATGTGTTTTGGAGAACATCAGAGGAAAATATAAACATGTGCAATGCATTGGTTGGTTTTAATCATGTGTCTCAAGAGGATATTTAAACTAAGAGCTGTTTTTAAAATGTATTAGACATCTGAAGAAGTGGGAGTTACCCACGAAATTGCTTGTGTCAAATAAAGAGTTTTATACTGGATTCTACAGCCGTCTCCAAGTCCTGGTGTTTTGCTTTTTATTCTGGATCTGTTTTGTGCAGGACAAGTGAGTTCTAAAGCTTTGGTGACAGTCTTGTGTTTTTGCTATGTACTGATATCTACTTAATGCATGTAGCGTGGTGATTATGCTCTGATATTTGGAAAAAGGCAAACCAGTTAAGCTCTGCAGTGGCATAAGACCTGATATTAACAATTGTGAAGCACTCCTTGCTTAAGTTGTTAGGGTTGGGTCTAGTGCTGCACTGTAACATCTTCCAGTACAAACCAGGAAATGAGTCAGAATAAAACATTTGGTTATGCCTTCTCTCTGTACTGATAAGGTGCCCCTTCTTCTTACAAAGTTCGAAATTAGCTAGAATAACAAGATGTATGTTTGCCTGCATTCTCTCTGAAGCATATGAACTCTGAAATCAAATGTATTACATTATTCAGTGACCTCAATCTTCTGTGAATTGTCTGAAAACCACATAAATGTAACATTATGCAAATATCTGGGCAATTTAGAGGCATAGAATGTGAATGTAAATGTAAGGGACTATTTACACTGCCTTTCTGACTGTACTTGCCAAGTGCATAAGTGCTTTATGGCTTTGAAAGCCAGCAAAACACTTACTGTTTTTTCTACTATAACTATGGAGAAGATAAGGCTCCATACACTACAAAGAATTAAGATCAGCTCTCCAATCATAACCTTCAGTTATGTATTCTCAATATACATGTTGATTCACCTCTTGAGCTTTGCTCTTGAGTTGAATTTCTTTGCATATACAGTATGTCTTGAACACACAATAAATGTGCTATGAACGGTGACCCAATCATAATCTTCTTTATTATGCCTTCTATGAACCTTTACATCATATAAATTCTTTTGATATATTTGTGTTCAGACTCCATTTTCTCCATTAAGGACATTAGCTCTGCATACAGTTCATATTCAGTCATAAGGTTCAGGTTTACAGCAATACACAGTCTCAATGTGCCACTAATCGAATACATTTTTTTACTGTTTACATGCAGTTGACCTTGCAAATAACCATCCAGATCAGCTAAACACAAACGTTATGTTTAAATCACATAACTTTAGTAAAACATTTATAATAAAACCTCATGAGGAACATGGAATCATTACACTCTTGTACAGATCCTACAGTCAAAATAACCTGCTGCTGGAGTGCTGTTATGTACACACTCTGAGCACTATTCATTACATGAGTCTTGAGCTTAATTATTGGGCAGCTGCACTTCAGAAAGGAAATATAAAGTCAGAAATGACATGTAGTTTCTGTTCTGCAGCTCTCCCAAAGTACTTTACAAACAGCAACCATTACTGTTAGTTCCCAAAAGTTCAATGTTCATTCAGGCAACCAAATGAAAGCTCTCGTCCCCACTGCGTATTTCCAAGCATGCATGGAACAACAGCCTCACCTTCTCCTTTCATGGGCTCTTGCTCCCCTTCCCCCCACGCTTCTAGTTCTACACTGTCCAAACATTTGTTCCTTTTGTTCTGCTCTAATGCCACAGATCCCCAACCCATAATCTAATGATAATTGCAACACTTGTAGCTTATCCATTGATGACTAAGCTAAGGTAAATAACTGAATCCCTGTTAGAAAAATAAATCTTCAGAATTACTTGAAATGCTAACTTGTATCTTGGTATTATTTTATGGCAGTTTCTTCACCCTTCACTGCATAGTAATCTCTGAGAAATCATTGTCTGTAAACACTAGTCTTCCAACAGCCATTATCCTCTTACTGGTATGCAAAAGCTATGATAACCCCTACTCCTTTTAATATGAAGTCACAAACTGAACTAAGATCACTTTCAGTGAACCAAGTCCTGCCTGTCACCAGCAATGATGATCCATGGGCTGTTTCAGTACCTGGCGATCTCTTGACAAATCCAGTCTGTTGCGTCATTGTTTCACAAACTCCAAAGCAGTCAAATTATTTAGTCTTCAGAATCCCACTCAAGCACAAACTTCTCTGCTTGTTTTGCTTTGTCTTCCAGTATAACCATGTGCTGTTCTGTATAAACTATTTTACTGTTGATTTTCATGGATGTAGTTTGTGCATCCACAACCCTTTCCTTTAGCTGAGTCATGGTGTCATAACACCCTTTGAGCAACTCACTTGAATAATTCTTAGCTGACTCAAGCTGCTTAACACACAAAATCAAGTCCAGACACTACTTTCATCTGCTGCCTGGCTATTTCCAAGGCACTTGTATAACCTCCTTATTTTCTGTGGATTGCACTCCTCACTGGGTTTCAGTTAAGCAAAAACTTCATAAAATATTTCTTCTTCAGTTTTCACCGGTTTACCTTCATTATGTTGAAAGTGATTTGTGCAATCACACTAATGTGCAATGTTAAATCACGAAATTCAGCATGTTTCCGAATCGAAATGTCGAAACTGGTTTCCTGGAAAACCAGAGTCCACCATTTTCGAACTGCAGCACAACAGTGAAAGTTAGGAGACCTTTCCAAATGTCTCCAAACATTGTTATGCAGGGGGGCAAGCCCCCCTGCACCTCCCATGTGGGGGGCTGCCCCCCCCCACACCCTGCTATTTTAATATACACACTCCGAGATTGCACTACAGTGAGGGAAAGGGTGCATTTCCTGATCCTCACTATAGTGCGATCTACACCTGGAATGTCGAATTCAAATGAGCGAATGTGCCAATATGCATTCTCTCATTGGAATTCGGAACATTTGTAGTCCGTGTTCCCCAAATCTTGAAGTTATACTTTCGCACTTTGGTGTATCATACAACTTACTTTCAACATAATGAAGGTAAACCTTTTCACCACAGCTGAAACAACTTTTCTAAAGATGATAAATTACTACAACACTAATGTCAATATTAAACACTAAAAATAAAATTTTATTCATTGTACTTTGTAGAGTAACTGAAAGGAGTAACCAACCTCATTAAACACTATGAGCATTCTTTTCCACTTTCTTTTTGTGACACTGAATGAGTTTAAAATTTCAAGTCCCTAACTACAGCAACCCCTGATTGTGTAGCTGTTGACCCTATCTGATATTTAAGGAACAGTACAGTTGGGAATCCTTCATCCATGTTCTGATATAACTAAGACATGTTTTAATAATTTTATTGCCACTGTACAGTGTACATGCAATGCCCCTATGGTGGATTAAACTCATGCATGCCTCTATGTGTGTGCAAGTCAGTGTCCACTGTACCCCAGTCCTCTACATTAGCTCATCCCTGTAGTGGCACCAACATCTTCTCTTCCTCCCCCAGTATTAGACATCTGTGTACTAGGTCCCACCCATTAACTGGCCTTTTAGTCCAGGGCTAGTAAAATCCTTTTTGTGGTCATGTAGTCATGAACAGGGCCTCTACAACAGCAGAGTGACCTAAATACAATACTTATTCTCTCCATCACTCAAACTTACATGTTTTCAGCAATAGCTCACTTGCATCTCTTACCCACTTTCTAATTGCTCAAAAGCTGATGTTTAGGTGTCCAGTTTCTCATCAGGAAGCTTCTAAAAAAATGCTGATTATTTTATTTTTGCCCTCACATAATTAATTCAGTCCTTTCCAAAACAGCACCTGATATTCTTTTAGGTTCATAGGTAGTTACTAAACATACAGTCTATGAGACAATTTAGGAGTCTAGCTCAAATTCCAAATTGACCCAAAGCACTGTCTGGTTAAATGACTCACTTAGGGTCATACAGTAAGCAAATGAAGATGGAAAGATTCAAACTCTGTACCCTTGGCACAGGAAGCAGCTCATTAACAAGTCAGAGCTTTAGTCCTCTGTACTAACTTGCATTTTAAATATACCATACTCTTACACTGGTTGGGAATGAAAGCCAGGTCAGCTGCTTAGAAGTCAGTTATGCTCACCACTATACTACCAATGTGACCACTATACCACCAGTGTTATATCTTTTCACGAACATTGGTTTTAGCAGGGTTTTAATATACTTTATAAACTTTTATTTACTGAGGTTTAGGCAGTTGTTGCATTGTATAAAGTTTGTCTGAATGTCCAGTCTCATATGGAGTACCATCTCTTGAGTTAGTGATATTCTCTGTGATATGAATGGATAGCAGGATTACTGGACATGTTTCTTATTATGTTTTAATATGTCGCACTTCAAAATGGCCATGAGACTGTCATACTGATATGATTTTATTTTGTACTCTTTTGCTGTTAGAGTTCCCATAATGTCACACTGTGTGAGTTATATGAATTTTTACTGTATATTTTGAGATTTTTCTTCCAAGTTTCTATCTGAAAAGGGGCTGTGTCCAGTAGACTCAACCCAGATGTTATTCAGTCAGTTAATCCCTCAATCAACCAGTAAATGAGATGCTTTGTTTCTGCATTTAGTTGCAAAACAATGATATGAGTCATACTCTTCTTAGTCTGTCTGTGGGAACAGCAGCATTGCTTCTTTTTCACTGAATTGCTCATAATTTGATTTACTTTTATGTCACTTAATTTCATTTCACCATAAGTTGCTAAAAACTTTTCATTGCACATTCACATTTTCTTCCACAAATGATAAGTAGCCTGCCAATAGAGTGACCAATCTTAGCTTGATCATTAAAGGGTGACTATGACCTACACATATCATTTCATTTAATTTCTCTACAGGGTATTTTCCTACCTAGAGAATGGTCACCATATCATATATTAAAAAAGCATGACTTAGCAGTTTCTTCTTCTTCTTTGTGGCATTACTATACAACTTGGCTTCCCTAATACACACCATGTTGGTGTTGAATGAAATCTCATCATATTTTCTTTAGGATTTGAAAAGGGTATGAGCAAATTACATAGGATAATGGGAATTGTGGGAGCAATACAGCCAGAGGAGGAATGAGGTTTAAAAGAAGGCAGGATCTGAATGACCTATGTAATGTTTGACTGACAATGACTGGATAGATTATAAGTGATGTATATAATGTGTGCAACTACAATTATGCCAGTTTGGTTTGTGATGTACAATGTTTGCAACTAAAATTCTGTCAGTATGATTTGTCTTCATTTATATAAATGTATGATTGCCCATGTCACACGTGATAATTTAATAAAGATGTTTCTTGTTAAAAATATTTTCTTTATGATCTCTCTTGTTCTTGCATCATTTCACTTATCACATCTGAAAACTTTCAGAACTTCACTTTTTAAAAAGACTATGCTGTCTCACCAATTTCTTCATATTGCGACCCTTCTAACTCCTCTACTGAAGACAAATCTACTAGAATTGTTGTTGTAATGTCTGTTGAGATGACTCTGGATAATACAGGCCCATCTGTTGTTTCTTGATATATTTGTAATAGTGTGGGGAGAGGGTTGGCTACCTTGGTTACAGATTTTGTTGATGGTAACAGTAATTCATAAGAAGATTTTAGTAATGAACTCTTTTTACGTAAACATAATTTATAACATAATAATGGTCATTTGGAACATTTGTCTGCTCCTAGAAATAGGCGTTGAAAAACAAGGGAAAGGAACAGTGTTCAGCTAACTTTTCATCAGACTGTTTTACAGAACACCAGATTTCTACATAAATGTGCTAGTATTGCTAACGTATTCACATACCTGTCTTGTCCTGATCCCATCTTGCAATTAAATGACAAAGTTTTTAGAACAGGGAAATTTGTATTAGCTGATTTAAAAAAAAAATCTGGTTTGAAGGACTGATTGGACAAAAGTTACAATAACTTGCTTTAGGTGTGCCAGAATGGGACTGGGAAATATACAAGATGCATTGTTTAAGGTTTTAACAAGCTACCTCCTCTTGTCTAGTGTTTGATTCCTTCTACCACTATTTTTCTACTTTGTGGCTCTGAGTAAGCCACTTAACCAGATAGTGTTTCCTGGTCAACCCAAAAAGGGACACTTGTGTATAGTGGGCTTATCTAGTCAATGAATGAATAAAATAACATCATCATCATCTTCTTTCAGCTGTTCCCGTTAGGGGTCGCCACAGCAGATCGCCTGTTTCCATTTCTTCCTGTCCTCTGCATCTTTCTCTGTCACACCAACCACCTGCATGTCCTCTCTCACCACATCCATAAACCTTATCTTAGGCCTTCCTCTTTTCCTGTTACCTGGTAGCTTCAGCCTTAGCATCTTTTTCCCAATATACTCAGCATCCCTTCTCAGCACATGTCCAAACGAATGTAATCTTGCCTCTCTGGCTATGTCTCCAAACCTTCCAACCTGGGCTGACCCTCTAATATACTTATTCCTAATCCTGTCCACCCTCGTCGCACCCAGTGCAAATCTTAACATCTTTAATTCTGCCACATCCAGCTCAAACTCCTGCCTTTTTGTCAATGCCACTGTCTTCAACACATATAACATAGCTGGTCCTCACTACCCTCTTGTAGACCTTCCCTTTCACTCTTACAGGTACTTGTCTGTCACAAATTACTCCTGACACTCTTCTCCACCCACTCCATCCTGCCTGTACTCTCTTCTTCACCTCTCTTCCACACTCACCGTTACTCTGAACTATTGACCCCAAGTATTTAAACTCATCCACCTTCGCCACCTCTACTCCTTGCATCCTCACCATTCCTCTATCCTCCCTCTCATTCACACACATATATTCTGTCTTAGTCCTGCTGACCATTCCTCTTCTTTCTCGAGCATATCTCCATCTCTCCAGGGTCTCCTCCACCTGTTCCATTACTCTCACTACAGATCACAATGTCATTTGCAAACATCATAGTCCACGGAGACTCCTGCCTGATCTCGTCTGTCAACCTGTCCATCACCATTGCAAATAAGAATGAATAAAATAACATTAAATCAATAAACTGTTTTCTAATGGTGAATTAAGTGATTGTATTGACAGGTCTAAATAATATAAATGAAATGAAAATCCGCACGATGCATTCCCTTATCATGACTATATTAAATCTAGCAATGGCAAAAATGTAAAGCTATTTCTTGCTAACATTCCACAATCATCTGTTTTGAGAGGGAGCTCAAAGTAACTAGCAGTACCATTACATAGCTGGATTAAAAGAACAACCTATTCAAGAGGATATGTTATTACCACCTTATAGAAGTCACTAGGAAAGAATTTTAAAATGTTCATCAGGGATTTATATCATCAAAGCCAACAAGGAAAAAGTTAACTGAAAAAATTATAAGGGCAGTTAAAAGATTTTTGCAGAACATTCTTTTTTTTTCCATCATCTACCAGCCGTTTTCCTCATTCACCAAGTCTGCTGGTTCCAAGACAATGCTTGACTACAGATATTCATTATTAAACAAAGATGGCTGAAAAATCATTTTAAGTAATGTAAGAAATCTAAAATGGGTAGGACTATAGCCAAAGCTTATTACTGAAAATAGCTGTTGTAATTGAATCTTGGTTTACTATATCTCTTCATATTTCCTGCACTTGGTTTCTCATGGTTTGATTTCTCCACGTATTTTGGGTTTTTAATACCATGATGGAAATGGACCCCATTCCTAACTTAGGGTATGATTAACATTCATGAAATTAGGATTGTTTCAGTCTTTGATGTTAGCCAAAAGTGCTCTTCGCAGCGCCCACTATGCAGAATTGACTGTTTCTGCAATTCATATGGAGTTATATGTATCAGTAGCATATCTGAATACGACTGTAAATTCTTTTTATATTAGAGCTGCTGCTCCTACTACTTTTGACACTGTCTGGGTGTCTTTCTTCCATCATTTCTTCTTGCAAATTCTGGTATTTTATTACTGTGCTTCTCTGTACGTAAGACAATGTAATCACTGGGTGTAGCAATTTCAATGATATCTCATTAACACTTGTGTGATGTGGAACATTTACTCTTCTAGCAGCCTGTACACAGCTTGCATTCTTGAGCATTTTCTGAAAAATGAACTTTAAAACCATAAGACAGATAAATGTAAATATCTTGGGAACAGTGAAAGCTATTAGAACTGCACAAACAGCAATGCTATCAGTAAGAAGTATTCTTTGCAGTGATAATAGTACATTCATAGTATTTCCCATAAATGTTATGATATATTGTAATGCACACAAACTCCAAATTATATTTTTTGCCTAACTTTTATAAACTAAGTCTCATATGTTGGAAACTGTACAACCTAGACATATATTGTTAGAACATTTTTGTTAATCAGACATAAGCTTTCATATGACAAAAAAAAATTCTCTATGACTACATGTTTATTGAGATAATTACAGAAATACGAAAACATATGCTAAATTGTAGAATAAGCTATATAAATAACAATGAATATCTCATGATGTACACCTTACAGTGCAAATATCAAAGATAGTTTTATTCAATGACAGCTAAGGTTTCACTTGCTGTCATGCAACAGTCTGTAAATCACTTGTTTTTTGAAGTATTAAGTACATATTGAACTATTGTAGATAATTACTGGCAAATGGCTATCAATATCTCAGGTATAGTGTGATATAAGGGAACATTGACAATGAATTTCATTGTTTGCCACCATGGCGTATCACACCATAACCCTCATTAACACTTAGGGCTCTCAGTTATGAAAATATGAACATAAATGTAAAAATGTGAATAAAAAGTGGCAATACTGATTACAGAATGGGTGACCTACACATCAGCACCCTGACTGGAGAATGAACCTTCTCCAGCATGGTATAAATGTACAAATAATGCCCACTGAAAAACAAGTCCACAGCTTCACGGCAGCATATCAAGCTGCTGTGGAGCTCGGACAGAAAAAACTAATGGCTGCCATTAGTTTACACTCGCTAAGCAGCGCTTTAGCTGTTCAGCGAGTGTAAAATAAAAAAGAAAAAAATTGAAACAAAAAAGCATGTGCGTGTGTGTCTGATCATGTCTGTATTTGAGACTGTATGAGAGTACGAGCTATTATTTTACACACGCTAATCAGTGCTTTTGCTGTTTAGCAAGTGTAAAAAAATAAATGAAACAGGAAAAAAGTGTGTGCCTGTGTATGTGCGTTTATGTTGCTGCCTGCCTGTGAGAGTGAATGCATGCACGAAAAGCAGAAGAGACTGTGTGTGTGTGTATATATGAATGAGTGTGGAAGAGAGAGTGAGAGCGACTGAACTTTCCCCTGGCAGCAACGTCATCAGTTAAGAGATTTCATTAACTCTCGACCATACCTCTCAGCCACTTAGCACAAGAAATCTGGACAGAGATGCAAGTAATGGAGGAACAAAGGACCGAAAATAGGGATGGATTTTAAATATTGCTCTTATAAACTTAGAAAGTTGCTAGAATAACAGTTTCTGTTAGTATGCATTTTCTGATGCTGAGGTGTGCGTGTGAGAGAGAGAACGTGAATGAGGTGACTACTGTCAGTTGTCAGCAGGAGCAGTAAAGAGGTTTGCATACCTCTGGAACTTTCAGCTGAAGAAGTCTAGATAAAGCCTAAAATAAAGGGAGAACAAAGGCTCTAAAATAGAAACAGATTTTAATTATTGCTATTATAAAATTACAAAGTTGCTTAAATAAAGGATTTCTGTTAGCATGAATTTTCTGAAGGAAATAAAAGTTTGAAACTCAAATGTTTGTCATTATTTAATAACTGCAGTCTCCAATGACTGCTTATGAACCAAATGATTTAGGAGTAAGGGACCAAAAAAATAAAGTAAATACTTGTTTTTTTAAGTGTTATATTTTGGATGTAAAATTTTCCTCCACCACCATTTACATATACTACAGCAAGTTTGAAACATTAGGCGGAGGAACTATTTTACATCAAAAATATATTAAAAAATATAGCAATAAGTGAAACACAATTTTTACAGAGAGCCCATTCTCTAAAAGCAATAATGCCCACCAGGGCATCGGGCCTCATAACACCCCTGGGAGTGTGTTAATTACACAACACACACCCTGTCAGGCATTGTTGCTTAATATCTATACTGCAGCACTTCCTAGATTCACAATCTTAGTGTCATTTTGTTAATAACTCCTTGCACTTTCTAATAGTGCCCATTATTAGCTGGTATGTTGCCTAGTTAAAGAAGCCAGACACAAAAAAGTTCTGGATGCCATGAGGCGCTATGGGTGTGAACTGGAAATATACAAAAAGGCGCTTAGACTTGAATGAGATATACTTGGCTTGGTGTATTATCAGAGATATCAAACAATTATGTTGGAAAGGTGATATTTCTGGTTAAAATTAGCTTATCCTTGTCTTTAAATGTAACTGTATAGATGCCAATATAGCTGACTTCAAAATCCATCATGTTCAAGCTTAATGTGTTTAGTTAAAATTATTTCTGCATTAAATAACCTTTTTTTTTTGAAAAAAGGAAGGCTAACAACACATTCTATTACTCTAAACTTGAAACTGTGTGTGGAGCCACAATTTAAAATATGCTTAGATAGAGCATTAGTCTCCACTCCCTCCTTATACTTGATTTATGCTCTATGATGCGTTCCTTAAGTTTTCTAGTCATCTTGCCGACATAGAAACAAGCGCATGCCTCACACGTTGCCAAATAGACAATGTTACTTGTCATGCAATGCTTTGAACTTGGAGCCAGAACTGCTATCCACTTCACATAGCGATGACATCACTGAGGGCGCGGCAGCTCTAAGTAGCACTGTGGCTTGTGCAGTTACTGAATCTGCTTCTACATCCACTGCTTCAACAGCTACTAATGAAGGTGGGCCTGGGTTGTCTTTACGATCTTCACAACAAACTTTAAATAATTTCTTTAAACCTTTTCAACTGCAGCAAGCGGAACGTATCAAAGAACGCTCAAACAGCTCGAGGTCAACGTCGAGGGGAAGAAGTAAACATAGGAATAATATGGTAGTGCAGGACAATAAACGGAAGAATGAGAGCCCCCCAAAGCAACTGAAATTAGCCAGAAGGCAGTAGCAGGCATAGTAAATCTATCTTCCTTTGTTGTGAATGACCATCATTATTCTCTTTTGAGCAAAGGTATGAATTTTATACCTACAAGTGTGGAAGACATGGTAAAAGTTATAACTGATTTAAAATTGTTTATTAGATCTGTAGCACTAAAAGTGATGTTTAAAAGTGATACTTATGACTCCACTGCTTGTAAAAGACGTAGTACGTTTGTACCAGTATATGCTCCAGTTTTACTGGCATTTAATGACCTATGTGAAACTGAAATAAGACATGTATATAGTAATAGAAAAGCTAATGGGCATTACAATCTCTCTTATGATGAATACAAAGCATTGTCTGAATTAAAAAGTGAACCTAATGTGGTAATAAAGCAGGCTGATAAAGGGAGCTCCATAGTTCTAATGGATAGGAACAAGTATATAAGTTCAGTATTATCTTTGATTGGGGATGCTACTGCATACAAACTGATACAATATGCTGATGTAAAAAAGTGTATTTGTTATGTTAACATGTGTATATATGACTTACAGTTGTCAGGTGACATCTCTTTGGATCTTTTCATTTTTCACTGTTTCTAGTCCTATCATTCCCCAACTATATGGCATTCCGAAGTGCATAAATCATGTGAAAATCCCTATGAGACCCATTGTCTCAGGAAATGGTTGGATAACAGAACCTATCTCTTTGTACTTACAGAGGCAGTTACAACCACTTTTGGGTAAATGTGAAACTGTCCTTAAAGACAGCACTGATTTTCTTAATAAACTTAGAACATGGTATTTAAATGTTAAGCAATCTAACATGGATTGTCAGAATATATACATGGTTGTGTTAGATATTACTTCATTATTTACTGTCATACCAAATGAATATGGCATCAATTCAATAAGGGAATTTTTAAGTCACTCTTCCACTTTTAATGTTAGGCACACAGAGAACATTTGCATGTTGTTGGATATAGTTTTAAAAATAATATCTTTATATTCAATAAGGAATATTATTTGCAGCAAACGGGGGTGGCTATGGGAACCCCGGTAGCAAATACATATGCAAATATTGTTCTCTATGAATGGGAGAAATCTTATGTTGGTAATGGAACTACCTTTTTGAATGAAAATATAGCTTTATATCAGAGATTCGTAGATGATTGCTTTCTTTTATGGAAAGGAACATCCAGTGAGTTACAAGACTATATTATATATTTGAATAATACTACTTCCTTTCTACACTTTAAGGCTGATTATTCTAAGACATTCGTTAATTTTCTGGATATTTCTTTAACTAAGGAGAACAATGTTATTAACACTTCTGTTTTTAAGAAGGAAGTTTCATCAGGAAGATACTGCATGCGTCTAGTATGCATGCACCCCATATTTTTAGGGGTATAGTAAGGGGGCAACTGGCAAGAGTTAGTAGGTTAAACACTGACAATGTCAAGTGTTTACAACAAATTGATGAGGCATGTGGAGACTTTAGAAGAAGTGGCTATCCAGAAGGTATGCTGGTAGAAGCTAGAGAACATGTAGTATCTAATAGATATTCCATGTATTCATCTGTATTTTTGAATACAAGTACAGATGTTGTTGCCCCAATGGACAAATTAAATAAAAATGTTAATGTAAGATTTATTATGTCTTATAATTCTCCTTCATATGCAGTCAGAACTATAATAAGGAAATACTGGAAGGTGCTATTAGCTCAGGAAGATATTAGATTAGTTGTAGGTGAAATTCCTTTGTTCACATACAGAAATATGAGGACTATTAAGAATGTTCTAGCTTACAAAGATTTTGAATATGTGAATGCTACTTCCCTTAATGGACTAGGTAATGGTACCTTTAGTTGTTATAATTGTAGTTGCTGTAGTGATATATACAAACAGAAAGCTGATTCTTCAGAATGTGATAGTTTTGTTCATCCTGTCACTAAGAAGATATTTACTTTTCGGTGCCATGCAACTTGCATGACAAGTAACATTGTCTATTTGGCAATGTGTGAGGCATGCGCTTGTTTCTATGTCTGCAAGACGACTAGAAAACTTAAGGAACGCATCATAGAGCATAAATCAAGTATAAGGAGGGGAGTGGAGACTAATGCTCTATCTAAGCATATTTTAAATTGTGGCTCCACACACAGTTTCAAGTTTAGAGTAATAGAATGTGTTGTTAGCTCTATCAGGGGAGGGGACTTATGTAATCATTTAGATAATAAAGAATATGAGTGGATAGTAAGGCTAGCAGCTAACACATCCCCTGGATTAAATGTTGATGTTTCCTTAAAACCTGTTCTAATAAAAATACAACACACTAAGCTAAAGTAACATAGGTAATGTATTTGCGTATATATGTGTGCATGTAAATATAAGTACACAAAAGTAAGCAAATATATGTATGTATGAATTTTACTTGTTTATGTTTTAAAATGATAAGTAATGTAATTATTTTAATGTATTAGTCACATGACCATGGCTGCGGGTTACGTGATGTGTTGGGCGTGTATTTAATGTCTGATTTTAATGTACCTGTGTCTATCATTGAGAAAGGGTCTTGTACCTGAAAGCTTTGTGTTTGATAAAGGTGTGTGTTTTTTACCTCAACTTTTTCGTTGTGCTTTGTACCTTTGACTCTGCAGCAGTATATACTTGGTAAGCTTTCACTTAGGACATTTCAATTTGCAATCACAAACAATGTATCGGCAGCTTTTTAGGCAATATGTGCTGTGGAGTCATTTGTATGATAAATTACTGACTTCTTGTTACAGGCTTGTATGTGTTTTGGAGAACATCAGAGGAAAATATAAACATGTGCAATGCATTGGTTGGTTTTAATCATGTGTCTCAAGAGGATATTTAAACTAAGAGCTGTTTTTAAAATGTATTAGACATCTGAAGAAGTGGGAGTTACCCACGAAATTGCTTGTGTCAAATAAAGAGTTTTATACTGGATTCTACAGCCGTCTCCAAGTCCTGGTGTTTTGCTTTTTATTCTGGATCTGTTTTGTGCAGGACAAGTGAGTTCTAAAGCTTTGGTGACAGTCTTGTGTTTTTGCTATGTACTGATATCTACTTAATGCATGTAGCGTGGTGATTATGCTCTGATATTTGGAAAAAGGCAAACCAGTTAAGCTCTGCAGTGGCATAAGACCTGATATTAACAATTGTGAAGCACTCCTTGCTTAAGTTGTTAGGGTTGGGTCTAGTGCTGCACTGTAACATCTTCAGTACAAACCAGGAAATGAGTCAGAATAAAACATTTGGTTATGCCTTCTCTCTGTACTGATAAGGTGCCCCTTCTTCTTACAAAGTTCGAAATTAGCTAGAATAACAAGATGTATGTTTGCCTGCATTCTCTCTGAAGCATATGAACTCTGAAATCAAATGTATTACATTATTCAGTGACCTCAATCTTCTGTGAATTGTCTGAAAACCACATAAATGTAACATTATGCAAATATCTGGGCAATTTAGAGGCATAGAATGTGAATGTAAATGTAAGGGACTATTTACACTGCCTTTCTGACTGTACTTGCCAAGTGCATAAGTGCTTTATGGCTTTGAAAGCCAGCAAAACACTTACTGTTTTTCTACTATAACTATGGAGAAGATAAGGCTCCATACACTACAAAGAATTAAGATCAGCTCTCCAATCATAACCTTCAGTTATGTATTCTCAATATACATGTTGATTCACCTCTTGAGCTTTGCTCTTGAGTTGAATTTCTTTGCATATACAGTATGTCTTGAACACACAATAAATGTGCTATGAACGGTGACCCAATCATAATCTTCTTTATTATGCCTTCTATGAACCTTTACATCATATAAATTCTTTTGATATATTTGTGTTCAGACTCCATTTTCTCCATTAAGGACATTAGCTCTGCATACAGTTCATATTCAGTCATAAGGTTCAGGTTTACAGCAATACACAGTCTCAATGTGCCACTAATCGAATACATTTTTTTACTGTTTACATGCAGTTGACCTTGCAAATAACCATCCAGATCAGCTAAACACAAACGTTATGTTTAAATCACATAACTTTAGTAAAACATTTATAATAAAACCTCATGAGGAACATGGAATCATTACACTCTTGTACAGATCCTACAGTCAAAATAACCTGCTGCTGGAGTGCTGTTATGTACACACTCTGAGCACTATTCATTACATGAGTCTTGAGCTTAATTATTGGGCAGCTGCACTTCAGAAAGGAAATATAAAGTCAGAAATGACATGTAGTTTCTGTTCTGCAGCTCTCCCAAAGTACTTTACAAACAGCAACCATTACTGTTAGTTCCCAAAAGTTCAATGTTCATTCAGGCAACCAAATGAAAGCTCTCGTCCCCACTGCGTATTTCCAAGCATGCATGGAACAACAGCCTCACCTTCTCCTTTCATGGGCTCTTGCTCCCCTTCCCCCCACGCTTCTAGTTCTACACTGTCCAAACATTTATTCCTTTTGTTCTGCTCTAATGCCACAGATCCCCAACCCATAATCTAATGATAATTGCAACACTTGTAGCTTATCCATTGATGACTAAGCTAAGGTAAATAACTGAATCCCTGTTAGAAAAATAAATCTTCAGAATTACTTGAAATGCTAACTTGTATCTTGGTATTATTTTATGGCAGTTTCTTCACCCTTCACTGCATAGTAATCTCTGAGAAATCATTGTCTGTAAACACTAGTCTTCCAACAGCCATTATCCTCTTACTGGTATGCAAAAGCTATGATAACCCCTACTCCTTTTAATATGAAGTCACAAACTGAACTAAGATCACTTTCAGTGAACCAAGTCCTGCCTGTCACCAGCAATGATGATCCATGGGCTGTTTCAGTACCTGGCGATCTCTTGACAAATCCAGTCTGTTGCGTCATTGTTTCACAAACTCCAAAGCAGTCAAATTATTTAGTCTTCAGAATCCCACTCAAGCACAAACTTCTCTGCTTGTTTTGCTTTGTCTTCCAGTATAACCATGTGCTGTTCTGTATAAACTATTTTACTGTTGATTTTCATGGATGTAGTTTGTGCATCCACAACCCTTTCCTTTAGCTGAGTCATGGTGTCATAACACCCTTTGAGCAACTCACTTGAATAATTCTTAGCTGACTCAAGCTGCTTAACACACAAAATCAAGTCCAGACACTACTTTCATCTGCTGCCTGGCTATTTCCAAGGCACTTGTATAACCTCCTTATTTTCTGTGGATTGCACTCCTCACTGGGTTTCAGTTAAGCAAAAACTTCATAAAATATTTCTTCTTCAGTTTTCACCGGTTTACCTTCATTATGTTGAAAGTGATTTGTGCAATCACACTAATGTGCAATGTTAAATCACGAAATTCAGCATGTTTCCGAATCGAAATGTCGAAACTGGTTTCCTGGAAAACCAGAGTCCACCATTTTCGAACTGCAGCACAACAGTGAAAGTTAGGAGACCTTTCCAAATGTCTCCAAACATTGTTATGCAGGGGGGCAAGCCCCCCTGCACCTCCCATGTGGGGGGCTGCCCCCCCCCACACCCTGCTATTTTAATATACACACTCCGAGATTGCACTACAGTGAGGGAAAGGGTGCATTTCCTGATCCTCACTATAGTGCGATCTACACCTGGAATGTCGAATTCAAATGAGCGAATGTGCCAATATGCATTCTCTCATTGGAATTCGGAACATTTGTAGTCCGTGTTCCCCAAATCTTGAAGTTATACTTTCGCACTTTGGTGTATCATACAACTTACTTTCAACATAATGAAGGTAAACCTTTTCACCACAGCTGAAACAACTTTTCTAAAGATGATAAATTACTACAACACTAATGTCAATATTAAACACTAAAAATAAAATTTTATTCATTGTACTTTGTAGAGTAACTGAAAGGAGTAACCAACCTCATTAAACACTATGAGCATTCTTTTCCACTTTCTTTTTGTGACACTGAATGAGTTTAAAATTTCAAGTCCCTAACTACAGCAACCCCTGATTGTGTAGCTGTTGACCCTATCTGATATTTAAGGAACAGTACAGTTGGGAATCCTTCATCCATGTTCTGATATAACTAAGACATGTTTTAATAATTTTATTGCCACTGTACAGTGTACATGCAATGCCCTATGGTGGATTAAACTCATGCATGCCTCTATGTGTGTGCAAGTCAGTGTCCACTGTATCCCAGTCCTCTACATTAGCTCATCCCTGTAGTGGCACCAACATCTTCTCTTCCTCCCCCAGTATTAGACATCTGTGTACTAGGTCCCACCCATTAACTGGCCTTTTAGTCCAGGGCTAGTAAAATCCTTTTTGTGGTCATGTAGTCATGAACAGGGCCTCTACAACAGCAGAGTGACCTAAATACAATACTTATTCTCTCCATCACTCAAACTTACATGTTTTCAGCAATAGCTCACTTGCATCTCTTACCCACTTTCTAATTGCTCAAAAGCTGATGTTTAGGTGTCCAGTTTCTCATCAGGAAGCTTCTAAAAAAATGCTGATTATTTTATTTTTTGCCCCTCACATAATTAATTCAGTCCTTTCCAAAACAGCACCTGATATTCTTTTAGGTTCATAGGTAGTTACTAAACATACAGTCTATGAGACAATTTAGGAGTCTAGCTCAAATTCCAAATTGACCCAAAGCACTGTCTGGTTAAATGACTCACTTAGGGTCATACAGTAAGCAAATGAAGATGGAAAGATTCAAACTCTGTACCCTTGGCACAGGAAGCAGCTCATTAACAAGTCAGAGCTTTAGTCCTCTGTACTAACTTGCATTTTAAATATACCATACTCTTACACTGGTTGGGAATGAAAGCCAGGTCAGCTGCTTAGAAGTCAGTTATGCTCACCACTATACTACCAATGTGACCACTATACCACCAGTGTTATATCTTTTCACGAACATTGGTTTTAGCAGGGTTTTAATATACTTTATAAACTTTTATTTACTGAGGTTTAGGCAGTTGTTGCATTGTATAAAGTTTGTCTGAATGTCCAGTCTCATATGGAGTACCATCTCTTGAGTTAGTGATATTCTCTGTGATATGAATGGATAGCAGGATTACTGGACATGTTTCTTATTATGTTTTAATATGTCGCACTTCAAAATGGCCATGAGACTGTCATACTGATATGATTTTATTTTGTACTCTTTTGCTGTTAGAGTTCCCATAATGTCACACTGTGTGAGTTATATGAATTTTACTGTATATTTTGAGATTTTTCTTCCAAGTTTCTATCTGAAAAGGGGCTGTGTCCAGTAGACTCAACCCAGATGTTATTCAGTCAGTTAATCCCTCAATCAACCAGTAAATGAGATGCTTTGTTTCTGCATTTAGTTGCAAAACAATGATATGAGTCATACTCTTCTTAGTCTGTCTGTGGGAACAGCAGCATTGCTTCTTTTTCACTGAATTGCTCATAATTTGATTTACTTTTATGTCACTTAATTTCATTTCACCATAAGTTGCTAAAAACTTTTCATTGCACATTCACATTTTCTTCCACAAATGATAAGTAGCCTGCCAATAGAGTGACCAATCTTAGCTTGATCATTAAAGGGTGACTATGACCTACACATATCATTTCATTTAATTTCTCTACAGGGTATTTTCCTACCTAGAGAATGGTCACCATATCATATATTAAAAAAGCATGACTTAGCAGTTTCTTCTTCTTCTTTGTGGCATTACTATACAACTTGGCTTCCCTAATACACACCATGTTGGTGTTGAATGAAATCTCATCATATTTTCTTTAGGATTTGAAAAGGGTATGAGCAAATTACATAGGATAATGGGAATTGTGGGAGCAATACAGCCAGAGGAGGAATGAGGTTTAAAAGAAGGCAGGATCTGAATGACCTATGTAATGTTTGACTGACAATGACTGGATAGATTATAAGTGATGTATATAATGTGTGCAACTACAATTATGCCAGTTTGGTTTGTGATGTACAATGTTTGCAACTAAAATTCTGTCAGTATGATTTGTCTTCATTTATATAAATGTATGATTGCCCATGTCACACGTGATAATTTAATAAAGATGTTTCTTGTTAAAAATATTTTCTTTATGATCTCTCTTGTTCTTGCATCATTTCACTTATCACATCTGAAAACTTTCAGAACTTCACTTTTTAAAAAGACTATGCTGTCTCACCAATTTCTTCATATTGCGACCCTTCTAACTCCTCTACTGAAGACAAATCTACTAGAATTGTTGTTGTAATGTCTGTTGAGATGACTCTGGATAATACAGGCCCATCTGTTGTTTCTTGATATATTTGTAATAGTGTGGGGAGAGGGTTGGCTACCTTGGTTACAGATTTTGTTGATGGTAACAGTAATTCATAAGAAGATTTTAGTAATGAACTCTTTTACGTAAACATAATTTATAACATAATAATGGTCATTTGGAACATTTGTCTGCTCCTAGAAATAGGCGTTGAAAAACAAGGGAAAGGAACAGTGTTCAGCTAACTTTTCATCAGACTGTTTTACAGAACACCAGATTTCTACATAAATGTGCTAGTATTGCTAACGTATTCACATACCTGTCTTGTCCTGATCCCATCTTGCAATTAAATGACAAAGTTTTTAGAACAGGGAAATTTGTATTAGCTGATTTAAAAAAAAAATCTGGTTTGAAGGACTGATTGGACAAAAGTTACAATAACTTGCTTTAGGTGTGCCAGAATGGGACTGGGAAATATACAAGATGCATTGTTTAAGGTTTTAACAAGCTACCTCCTCTTGTCTAGTGTTTGATTCCTTCTACCACTATTTTTCTACTTTGTGGCTCTGAGTAAGCCACTTAACCAGATAGTGTTTCCTGGTCAACCCAAAAAAGGGACACTTGTGTATAGTGGGCTTATCTAGTCAATGAATGAATAAAATAACATCATCATCATCTTCTTTCAGCTGTTCCCGTTAGGGGTCGCCACAGCAGATCGCCTGTTTCCATTTCTTCCTGTCCTCTGCATCTTTCTCTGTCACACCAACCACCTGCATGTCCTCTCTCACCACATCCATAAACCTTATCTTAGGCCTTCCTCTTTTCCTGTTACCTGGTAGCTTCAGCCTTAGCATCTTTTTCCCAATATACTCAGCATCCCTTCTCAGCACATGTCCAAACGAATGTAATCTTGCCTCTCTGGCTATGTCTCCAAACCTTCCAACCTGGGCTGACCCTCTAATATACTTATTCCTAATCCTGTCCACCCTCGTGCACCCAGTGCAAATCTTAACATCTTTAATTCTGCCACATCCAGCTCAAACTCCTGCCTTTTTGTCAATGCCACTGTCTTCAACACATATAACATAGCTGGTCCTCACTACCCTCTTGTAGACCTTCCCTTTCACTCTTACAGGTACTTGTCTGTCACAAATTACTCCTGACACTCTTCTCCACCCACTCCATCCTGCCTGTACTCTCTTCTTCACCTCTCTTCCACACTCACCGTTACTCTGAACTATTGACCCCAAGTATTTAAACTCATCCACCTTCGCCACCTCTACTCCTTGCATCCTCACCATTCCTCTATCCTCCCTCTCATTCACACACATATATTCTGTCTTAGTCCTGCTGACCATTCCTCTTCTTTCTCGAGCATATCTCCATCTCTCCAGGGTCTCCTCCACCTGTTCCGTACTCTCACTACAGATCACAATGTCATTTGCAAACATCATAGTCCACGGAGACTCCTGCCTGATCTCGTCTGTCAACCTGTCCATCACCATTGCAAATAAGAATGAATAAAATAACATTAAATCAATAAACTGTTTTCTAATGGTGAATTAAGTGATTGTATTGACAGGTCTAAATAATATAAATGAAATGAAAATCCGCACGATGCATTCCCTTATCATGACTATATTAAATCTAGCAATGGCAAAAATGTAAAGCTATTTCTTGCTAACATTCCACAATCATCTGTTTTGAGAGGGAGCTCAAAGTAACTAGCAGTACCATTACATAGCTGGATTAAAAGAACAACCTATTCAAGAGGATATGTTATTACCACCTTATAGAAGTCACTAGGAAAGAATTTTAAAATGTTCATCAGGGATTTATATCATCAAAGCCAACAAGGAAAAAGTTAACTGAAAAATTATAAGGGCAGTTAAAAGATTTTTGCAGAACATTCTTTTTTCCATCATCTACCAGCCGTTTTCCTCATTCACCAAGTCTGCTGGTTCCAAGACAATGCTTGACTACAGATATTCATTATTAAACAAAGATGGCTGAAAAATCATTTTAAGTAATGTAAGAAATCTAAAATGGGTAGGACTATAGCCAAAGCTTATTACTGAAAATAGCTGTTGTAATTGAATCTTGGTTTACTATATCTCTTCATATTTCCTGCACTTGGTTTCTCATGGTTTGATTTCTCCACGTATTTTGGGTTTTTAATACCATGATGGAAATGGACCCCATTCCTAAGTTAGGGTATGATTAACATTCATGAAATTAGGATTGTTTCAGTCTTTGATGTTAGCCAAAAGTGCTCTTAGCGCCCACTATGCAGAATTGACTGTTTCTGCAATTCATATGGAGTTATATGTATCAGTAGCATATCTGAATACGACTGTAAATTCTTTTTATATTAGAGCTGCTGCTCCTACTACTTTTGACACTGTCTGGGTGTCTTTCTTCCATCATTTCTTCTTGCAAATTCTGGTATTTTATTACTGTGCTTCTCTGTACGTAAGACAATGTAATCACTGGGTGTAGCAATTTCAATGATATCTCATTAACACTTGTGTGATGTGGAACATTTACTCTTCTAGCAGCCTGTACACAGCTTGCATTCTTGAGCATTTTCTGAAAAATGAACTTTAAAACCATAAGACAGATAAATGTAAATATCTTGGGAACAGTGAAAGCTATTAGAACTGCACAAACAGCAATGCTATCAGTAAGAAGTATTCTTTGCAGTGATAATAGTACATTCATAGTATTTCCCATAAATGTTATGATATATTGTAATGCACACAAACTCCAAATTATATTTTTTGCCTAACTTTTATAAACTAAGTCTCATATGTTGGAAACTGTACAACCTAGACATATATTGTTAGAACATTTTTGTTAATCAGACATAAGCTTTCATATGACAAAAAAAAATTCTCTATGACTACATGTTTATTGAGATAATTACAGAAATACGAAAACATATGCTAAATTGTAGAATAAGCTATATAAATAACAATGAATATCTCATGATGTACACCTTACAGTGCAAATATCAAAGATAGTTTTATTCAATGACAGCTAAGGTTTCACTTGCTGTCATGCAACAGTCTGTAAATCACTTGTTTTTTGAAGTATTAAGTACATATTGAACTATTGTAGATAATTACTGGCAAATGGCTATCAATATCTCAGGTATAGTGTGATATAAGGGAACATTGACAATGAATTTCATTGTTTGCCACCATGGCGTATCACACCATAACCCTCATTAACACTTAGGGCTCTCAGTTATGAAAATATGAACATAAATGTAAAAATGTGAATAAAAAGTGGCAATACTGATTACAGAATGGGTGACCTACACATCAGCACCCTGACTGGAGAATGAACCTTCTCCAGCATGGTATAAATGTACAAATAATGCCCACTGAAAAACAAGTCCACAGCTTCACGGCAGCATATCAAGCTGCTGTGGAGCTCGGACAGAAAAAACTAATGGCTGCCATTAGTTTACACTCGCTAAGCAGCGCTTTAGCTGTTCAGCGAGTGTAAAATAAAAAAAAAAATTGAGACAAAAAAGCATGTGCGTGTGTGTCTGATCATGTCTGTATTTGAGACTGTATGAGAGTACGAGCTATTATTTTACACACGCTAATCAGTGCTTTTGCTGTTTAGCAAGTGTAAAAAAATAAATGAAACAGGAAAAAAGTGTGTGCCTGTGTATGTGCGTTTATGTTGCTGCCTGCCTGTGAGAGTGAATGCATGCACGAAAAGCAGAAGAGACTGTGTGTGTGTGTATATATGAATGAGTGTGGAAGAGAGAGTGAGAGCGACTGAACTTTCCCCTGGCAGCAACGTCATCAGTTAAGAGATTTCATTAACTCTCGACCATACCTCTCAGCCACTTAGCACAAGAAATCTGGACAGAGATGCAAGTAATGGAGGAACAAAGGACCGAAAATAGGGATGGATTTTAAATATTGCTCTTATAAACTTAGAAAGTTGCTAGAATAACAGTTTCTGTTAGTATGCATTTTCTGATGCTGAGGTGTGCGTGTGAGAGAGAGAACGTGAATGAGGTGACTACTGTCAGTTGTCAGCAGGAGCAGTAAAGAGGTTTGCATACCTCTGGAACTTTCAGCTGAAGAAGTCTAGATAAAGCCTAAAATAAAGGGAGAACAAAGGCTCTAAAATAGAAACAGATTTTAATTATTGCTATTATAAAATTACAAAGTTGCTTAAATAAAGGATTTCTGTTAGCATGAATTTTCTGAAGGAAATAAAAGTTTGAAACTCAAATGTTTGTCATTATTTAATAACTGCAGTCTCCAATGACTGCTTATGAACCAAATGATTTAGGAGTAAGGGACCAAAAATAAAGTAAATACTTGTTTTTTTAAGTGTTATATTTTGGATGTAAAATTTTCCTCCACCACCATTTACATATACTACAGCAAGTTTGAAACATTAGGCGGAGGAACTATTTTACATCAAAAATATATTAAAAAATATAGCAATAAGTGAAACACAATTTTTACAGAGAGCCCATTCTCTAAAAGCAATAATGCCCACCAGGGCATCGGGCCTCATAACACCCCTGGGAGTGTGTTAATTACACAACACACACCCTGTCAGGCATTGTTGCTTAATATCTATACTGCAGCACTTCCTAGATTCACAATCTTAGTGTCATTTTGTTAATAACTCCTTGCACTTTCTAATAGTGCCCATTATTAGCTGGTATGTTGCCTAGTTAAAGAAGCCAGACACAAAAAAGTTCTGGATGCCATGAGGCGCTATGGGTGTGAACTGGAAATATACAAAAAAGGCGTTTTAGACTTGAATGAGATATACTTGGCTTGGTGTATTATCAGAGATATCAAACAATTATGTTGGAAAGGTGATATTTCTGGTTAAAATTAGCTTATCCTTGTCTTTAAATGTAACTGTATAGATGCCAACATAGCTGACTTCAAAATCCATCATGTTCAAGCTTAATGTCTTTAGTTATCTTTTGTAAAAGTCCAAGCTTAAATTATAAAGAAAATGATTTCTGCATTAACAGATTTTCAGTTTAACAAACAAACCTTCTATTTTTCTGGGTGATTTAAATGGTCTAAATATGCCATGGATGACATAGTAGTCTTTGAATAAAATGGAAAGGGACATTTCAGGTATTAGTATTAGAAACGGCTACATCCAGCATCTTACCTTTTCAGAGCAGTTTCTATCTTCCTCATGTGTGTGACAAGGAGGAGTAATTTCAAATAGATGAGAGAAAAAAGGGGCTGTGCTTAATATTAGAAAGGGTACATACAAATGTAAACACTGCAACCAGTATCGATTTATAACCACAAAGTCCTCACTAGTATTGTATAGTGTAGTATAGTTTAGTGAGGAATAAAACTTTTCAGCCATTAGGATATTTGATGTGGTTCAAAGTACATGGTGTATATAACAGTGTGTACAGGTTGTGAATACTTCCATGTGGGGAAACACAAGCGGCTTTGCACCTATATACTCGGACACAGTTATGCCATGAGGAATAAGAATGTATTAATTGCTCTATATAAACATACAAGTATATGCAACATATATAACAATGTGTGTTATATATTATATGAGCAACCTTTAGAAGTATGAGAGGGTAAAAAATAAAATGGTCAAGAGGTGCACAAATTATGATACTGTTATTTATATTGGTGGTCCAACCAGTGATCGAATGTAGTGCAAGTTTTTGTAACTGTATAACATCACCTATAGTTAGACTAGAATATATCCAAAACATTTATACTAACAACATTGTAAACTATAAAAACATTTTATGCTCTGAAAGGGTTGGGAGGGTGGCCTAATGGTTAAGGTGTTTGCCTTACAAACACAAGGTACAGGGTTTGAATCTCACAAGGGATAATTGTCTAGGTTTAAAATGGCTCACAAGGGCAGTTAGCCTAATACTAATCTATGAACCTATGAAAATCTTGAGAAGCTGAATTTTTTTATCAGTCTACTGTCACCTGTGCAGAGACGAGCTGATTTGCATTTTTATTTTCATCAGCAGAAGAGCGAGCTATGCTAGCAGAAGGAGCATCATTACTGTGGAAAACATCATAAGCTTTTCTTAAACAATGAGAAGAAAAACGGGAAATATTAAATGTTTTGGGACTATATAATAGCTCCCTGGAATCAGTTACCTAAACAACTTAGAATGGCAGATCCTCTAAAGAAGTTCAAAACTGAAACAATAAGTTTGACCATTTGTTAGGCAGGGATAGGTTTACAGATGGGAACTGTAGATTTGAGCTCCTCCATAGTCTTACTTAGGCTTTGAGCCTGACAACCCTTATGCTGAACTTTGCACTTTGAATTCTACACATTGTAAACCTTATACTTTGTATTAATCATCAAATGTTACCCTTTAGTGTTTAAGTTGTACATGCCGTAATAGTCCTGTAGATACACTTTCTGTACTGTTGTTTGGTATAACAATATCTCAGAGTGCATATGGAACAAGGTGGTGCAAATGTCCAGCAACTACTGCTGCCACCTGACATTAATAGGTCCCCTGGTTCAGTTCTCATCTGGGTTGCTTTCTGTGGGGAGCCTGTATGTCCTTCGTGCATCCACTTGGAGTTTCTGCAGGTGATTTGGTTTCTTGCTTCTGAAGAACATGCAGTAGTGCATCGCCATTCCACAAACAGCATGTAGGTTATTGTGCATTGTACTAAATCAGAGCGAGAATGTGAATTTTACATTAGACTAGTGCCCTGTTAAGAATATGTTTTAATGCCTTGAGCCCACTGACTTATAGGATAGATCCCAGTGTCTCCGCATCCTTAGAAGGAAAAATAGTAGATTACTGGAAAATGGAGGGATTGAAGTGGTCATGAATGAAATTACATTTTCTTTCTTTATTTTTGCAGCAAAGCAGAAGAGATTTGGGGATTATTGTTTTGTTATATATAGTGTCACAATATACTGTTTTTTTATGCAGAAAACAGAACTTTATTTGTGTTTTATTTTATGGTTAATGATGGATTCCTCCAGTTTTCTTGGAGCATATATCTACTGCATCTGGCTACGTCAACATCTATAGTAGTATATAGGCTACTTAATCTTTCTGTCCTAGCTCTGGCCACATTATGTCTGCACTCCATATAAAGATATACTATCTGCTAGATATTGCAAATAACTTAGACTAATCTGACACTGAATATTTGAGATGCTATAGTACTGGAACCAGAGCATAAGTAAATGTTTCCATTGCTGAAGAACAAACTTGATTTTGCTTGCTGATAATGCTTTCTTATTGTATGAAAAGTCCTGACTGATACCCCCTTGGAATCATTCTGATGGGAGTAGCCTTGCAGACAAAAATGTCAAGGGAGAAAAACACAAAAAGACATAACACAGCCTTCTTAGTTTGGAGAATTAATTGCATCTTCATTGGCTACAGTACAGTGGCTTGTGATAAGAAGGTGTCTTTTATTACACATGCACTTAAAGTAGTCAAAATTGTAGTTTCCAGTGAATTTCCAGATCCCCTCTACATTCTTGCTTAGGTATAAAAAGGTGCCAAACGAGTCTGGAAGTTGTATTCATTCATCTGGTCCTGATAGTTGTCACTTCGGAGAGCTTTTAAGTAAGGTGAAAGGTACCTGAAGCATTCCATAATGTCATAACTTTTCTACAGTTACGTGGATATAAGCAACATTTCTCTGACCATAAATGAGAACATTTACTATTGTTGTGATATCATCCATATACTTCATATAAAGATTTCTCCAACAACTAATGCTTTGGAAAAGAGCTTTATTTTCACTATTGTATGCAGTTTATAGCACTTAACTGATGCTATCACGATGCTGTCTCAGGATGTATAATCATGGATGTGATCGGCAGTGAAAACTATTTGAAGAGAGGTCTTCTGTACGTCATGCAGACTGAGTAAAATTCCTTTCTGAAATAATATGGGCCTAAAATAAAAGATTGTGGACCATTCGTGGTTTGTGACAGGCAAAATGGGAATGAAGGAAATGAAAAGTACTAAAGGGATTTTGGGCAGCAAACTAGATCTAGGCGAAGAGAGAAACAGAAGCAAAAACTGCAACCCCTGCTAACAGTGTCCACCATTATGTAATGCCTCAACCTAAAACTGTAAAGGATGTGTTCAGTCTATGTAAATATGTTAAATCTGAAGCTTGAATGCTATGTTACTAGGCAATCTTAAGTCTGGTACTATGTAAATTTGAATGCTTCTGTACACACCTTACATTTCGCTTAAAATTTAACTGTTGAGCTTTTCTCCCAAGGCCTCCGCTGAAAATGGACATGTGTCCAGTCGCACTTTCCTGGTCAACAAATGTAAAATAAAATAAATACATAAATAACTATAAAATTAACTACACTGGTGAGGGGAATTGTGTTGTTGTGTGCATCTCCCTGTCTCACATATGCACGTGTGCATACATCCTGTGCTGTATTAACCGGTTGATCCTGTCCTATATTAGGATTTAGCTATGTCCACATATGATTCCTAATAAACAAGTAGGTGAGCATACTTTTTGACTTTTGATAACTACTGAGTAAAACTTTTGAAAGCTGTGCACTGTTGATTTAAGTTCAGTCAGTTTGAATTATTCCATAGGAATCAACATATCCTTTTCAGGGTACTTTATGCTGTTAGAGACTATGCAGCTGATACTGTTTTATGAAGTTTGGTTGTTTGCAGACAGTCTGTGGGTCCTCATTACTTACAAACATTTGTACTTGGGACTTTGTTTTGCCTTTTGTCTTTTGCTTTCACTGTGTTTCCACATTGCAGAAAAACATCATCTGTTATGTTGTTTGTTTCCATTCCTTAGTCAAGATTCAGTCTTATGTCACTAATGGTTTCTTCAAAGGGTAAAGCACATTCATGTGGTAATTTTTACTGACCAACCCCTTGCTGAGTGCATTCTGAGACACTTGGGTAAATGCAGTTTTACATAAATGCTTCTAGTAAGACATTTATCATGGGAATATACAGATCTATCTTACATTGTTTTGTATTACTAGGTAATAGCAGTTATATTGTTCTGTCTGAGCAAAACTATACTGGTGGTTGTCATTAACTTGAAAATTGTTGTTCTAGCTTGCAGAAGCAAACGTTCTTGCCAGTTCATTATTATTCAATGGCAAGTAAAATCCTCCAAATTTGATTAGCACAGACTATTTCTCACTATATATATATATATATATATATATATATATATATGTATATGAATTACAGTGAGGAGAACAGAAGCTACATTTAAAGAAAGTCAGGGCTGTTTAGTAAAGGAATTAAAGCAGACAGCATAATTCTGTATGTTCTCAACAACTAGCATTATAAAATGCTGCCACGTGTAATACCAACACTTATTGAAGTCCTGTCCCCAAGCACTTCAAAATAAAACCTTTAACACATTCATTATCCTGCTTCCTATCATTGTAAGAAAGGGAAGCGTAAAATAATATAAAATATTCATTTTTATGCAGGTCATATCAAAAATAGGTGGCACTTATCAACCTTTTCCATATGCCCTTTATTAACACAGTACTTCAGCCCATGTACCTCACTTAAAACTAGACAGCTTCTGTGCATCAGAGTGACATTGTTAAAAAAAGGAACAGGACATGTAGGTGCCCCCTCACTGTTAAAAAAGGAACAGAACATGTAGGTGCCCCTCACATTTAATTATTTTATTTTCCTCTTCAAACATGATGCCCCTTCAAATATGTGAGTGGGTGTGTCTCATACCTGTCAACCTCTTAGTGCAAGATATCTGGACAAAGCCTGACAGAATGGGGGGGACAAAGGCCTAAAAATAGGGACACATTTTAGATATTGCTCTTATAAACTTAGAAAGTTGCTAAAGTAATACGGTTTGTGTTAATATACATTTTCTGAAGGATTTAAAGTCTGAAACTGAAATGTATGTCATTATTTAGTGACTTCATTCCTCAGATCATCCCAGCGATTTGCCAGAAAACCACAAATTTTAATGAGGACTAGATCGAAAGTATGAGGCAAAAATCTGGACATTCTTTGAAAATCTGCACGTTTGAGAGGTATGGTGTGTTTGAATGGCATAGTAGGCCATTTCTAAAACAACAGCAGCACATTACTTGAGTCCCTGAACATGCAGTTTGCAAATATACAATGGATAGTTGATGCTTGATTCACACTTCATTGTTTATTCAAGTTTCTTTATAAGGAGGTCATTCAAAATATGAACACTTTTTCTCTTCTGCAGAATATATAGCAAATTAAAATAAAATTGCTTTAAAACATTTAATTCACAAAATAATTGCTGGCCCTAATGTACTAGCAGTATACCATATCTGAGTGTGGGTTATGCTTATAGTTTTGAAGTTTGATCATTCAGGCTTTGAGTTCATGACTATGCCACACCAGGAATTAATACATTTCTGTAGAACCTGCACCAAAGCACAATGTGTTGTTATAATTACTGTGATCTCTGTACTACACAATGGATCATATTTGTTGTCATATGGTCATGGCCTTTTACTGTTTGGGAGCTTTTGCTTTTCTGCCTGATTACTTTGTACTTCTTTATCATATTTAAATTTTATTTCTTAGAGCATACTCTTGCAGCATTTTCTTCTGAGAAGGGTGTTTCTGCCCTGTATTTTTCTTTACATGTAGCAATTGTAAAATGTCTGTCTACGGCACAACATTTCAAATGACTCCCTATCAGAATTGTGAGCTCTACTAGTGTTAATTCTATTTATTTAAAGAAAAAAAACATGATTCAGACAGAAGAGCAGTGAATTTATGATGCTCACTGTTATATATTTCAGGCATTCTTGCAGGGGGCTGAACCCTCCTATACCTTTTCTGCTTTTATAAACTAAAATTATGATCACTGCACTTTAGAGAAAGGAGAGTACTGTGAGATACTCCAATCGCAGATTTAGCATATATTTGTACTTTGCTACATTTCCATGGATTGACGTTCATGAGCATCATACATTCAACAGGTCCTTCTCAAAGAAAGAAGCTATAGATAAACACACACACAGTATATTTTCCTAAACAAAAGTAAGATGAGTTATATTCACTTTCAGAAGTTTCAACCTCATAGGAAGCTAGCTTTTCTCCTCAGGTCTCCACTGAAAAGGGGCCAGAAGCCCAGCTGGACCAACCCGGTTAACAAATGTCAATAAATAAATAATACATTTATAAATAAATAATAAATAAAAACAAACCCCAGCAATGTGTCACAACCATTCAAAATAAGGAACTCCCTTTTCTATGACTCCCTACAAAGACAAATAAGTACTGGAGCCATCCTAATAACATCATCATGAATATCACTAAATAATTTGTGACAATACTTAGCAAACAGAACATTACTTACAATGATGAGATAATAAAATAATGACAACCATCATTAATGATCTCAGGAAACTTGTGAGTGGTGCATTTCAGAATTAAAAATCTGTAAAACAGCAAATGTAATGATTTCCATGTCTGTTTCCAAAAATAATAGTACAACAAAATGCTGTACTAACATTATCATTAATGCCAATAAGCCACCTGAAACAGCATGTAAAGTATTTCTTGGGAGACAGTAAAAATAGTCTGGTTTTATGTTTGTCAATGAGTGCCTGTTTGAGTGATGATTTTACATTGAGCAATTATTTGAAAATGTTACACAGACATAAACTAGCAAACATAAATGTAGATTCCTATCTGTTTGTAGCCACACTCCACAGATCATTTAAGGGACGTATTTATCACTAATAGAACAGTTTAATATGTGTAGCATAAACCGAGCCCAGCAATCATGTACAAATTATTAGATCTGATGCTGTCAATTTTCATTCTATTCTCAACTTATGGGTTCATATCTGATCCCTTGGATCTGACTTGGCCATTGCAAAAGCTCGTGACAACCAGAAAACTCTTGAGCTACTACCTCACCCATAATGGTGCCAGCTTCTCTTGAGCAGATAACTGTTATTTTTCTCAAAAGCAATATTTTTTCATTCCTACTTTTATATCTAAATATCTGTATTTTTAAATCTTCATTTTCATATATCTTTAAATTCCCTTTTCCCTTTTTTCATACAGTTGTACTCCTCCATATACTATCATTAGCATACTTTCCTCTACATTTCTGTAGTTCTCCAATACCATTATTGGTATTCCTGCCTTTCTGCTATCCCTTTAAAAAAAGAGCCTGGTTAGAAATAACAACAGATACATGGGTGCAGAGGATCATTTCCAGAGGCTATATAATTCCCTTTTCCCTTCCTCCCCCTATTTCAAGGAAATTCCCTAATGTTCCACCCAATCAGAGGGAACAAGCAGTACTTTGAAATACAAAAACTGTTAGAAAAAAAGAGTCATCCAGATTTTATCTGGTCCCACCAGACCAGATAGAATCCGGAACTTACTCAAGATTCTCTTTAATGCCAAAGAAAATAGGGGACTGCAGACAGATTGTGGATCTCAGTTTGACGCACCAAGTTTTGGATGGTCATGATTCACTCCATTCTCCCATTTTTCAGAAAGGATGACTGGATGTGCTTGTTAGACCTTAAGGATGCATATTATCACATAAAGATGAACAAGTGGTCCAGAAGGTACTTACACTTTCGGCTGGGAGCCAGTCATTACCAAGTCAAAGTTCTGCCCTTTGGTCTCACCGCAGCCCCCAGGGTGTTCACCAAATGCATGTCAGTAGTGGCATCTCACCTAGACTGCAAGGATTCTAGGTGTTTTCATACTTAGACAACTGGCTCATTACTGCATTACAACCAGGCATCAAGTAATACAGGCAAGAGATCAGGTTCTCCAGACTTGTTCTCATCTGGGAATAACCATAAACTACAAAAGTCTCATTTGGAAGGTACTCAGAAGTTGGAGTTTATAGGGAAATTGCTCAGCACAAAATCAATGATAGCGTCACTGCCTCCTCTAAGAGTTCAGACTTTAATAACACAGGTCAGGAAGGTAACCTGCAGTACCAAAATTTCTGCCAATTTGGTTCTTCACTCTCTAGGTTCAATGGCAGTGACAATAACTCTAGTACTGTTAGCCAGGTTTTACATGAGGATTCTACAATGGATATTAGCCGCATAATGGTCAATACTTTATCAGCCCATGTCAATGATACGTGTCACCCAAATTTGCAAGAGAAATCTCAGGTTGTGGATTCAATCAGATCAGATTCTACAAGGCCATCTGTTCATTTCCCTCAGCACAAGGCCATAGTGGCCACGGACGCTTCTCAGTTAGGGTAGGGGGGGTATTACCTGTGGAATACAGTCCAAGGCACTTGGTCCCTCATAGAGACCAACTTGCATATCAATGTCCTAGAGATGAGAGCAGTGCAGGCCTTTCAAGAAGCTCTCCCCTCAGGGATGATTGCAGATCCAAATGGAAAACATGTCAGTAGTTTGGTATATCAACAAACAAGGAGGAACAAAATCTTACCCCCTACATTGAGAAGCTCTCAGAGTGTGGCAATGGACGATCTCATCCAACCACTTTCTCATAGCAGCACACATTCCAGGGAAGTCCAGTGTGATAGCAGACCAGCTGAGCAGGTGCATTTTTCGACCTCATGAATGGTTTCTCAACAAGAATGTGGTGGAGATGTTTTTTTGCCAGTGGGGCCAGCCTTGCTTTAATCTTTTTGCTTCTCCCTTGAACAACAAATGCAGCAGCTGCTTTGCTCTGATCCCCCCACAGGGAGAATCACCAAGGGATGTTCTGCTTCATGATTGGCCCCTGGTCTGCTTTATGCCTATCCACCAATCCCACTTATTTCTAAATTCCTGCAGAAAGCTGTCATGCTAAAGAGCAAAGTTATCCTCATTGCTCCTTTTTGGCCTCACTTACTCCACCCACCATTGCATCTGGATCTGACACCAGACCTCCTCTCTCACCCAACATGCATGATTCATCCAGACATAACCAACCTCAGGCTGACTGCCTGGCATCTCCGGTTCCATTAATAGCCAGACAACCTGTGCTGATCTCCAGTCCATCAGATACTCTTTTCTACACATATACCATCTACAAGTAAACTTTACTCCACTAAATGGAGAAGATTTGCTTACTGGGCCCGGCAAAATAATGTTGATCCTTTTTCAGCCCCTTTGCGTAGTATCCTTGAATTTTTAGCTTTAATTTTTAAAGAAGGAGCTAGGCTCCACAGTTAAGTTTCATCTAGCAGCAATATCAAATTTTCACATAGAATTCGATGGTATTTTTGTTGCGTCCCATAAACAAGGCAAGACCTTCTTGTGGGGAACTCTTCTTCTCAGGGCCCCCATTCAGGGACTGTCCTCCCCCTTGGGACCTGAACTTGGTACTGCAGCAGCTTACTCACTCCCCCTTTGAACCTGCAGGTAAATGTGACTTCAAGAAGCTTTCTTGGAAAGGAATTTTTCAAGTTGCCATTACTTCTGACAGAAGAATTTCAGAGATTTAGGCATTATCTTTGAAACCACCTTACTTGATATTTCACAAATACAGAGTCACTTTACGAGCTTACGCTTCTTTTCTTCCTAAAGTGGTGTCAAAGGCTAATATAAATCAATCTGTTAATTTTCCTCTTTTCTTCCCCAGATTTTCTAAGAAAGGTGAATGCAAACTACATTTACTAGACAGGCAATTACACTTTTCCTACACAGAATGGAAAATTTCAGGACGTCTGAACAGTTATTTGTCTCTTTTTCAGACATGAAACTAAGAAAACCTTTTATCAAAATTACTCTAGCCAGATGGCTTACAGAGTGTATTTCTTATATATATATATATATATATATATATATACTCCAAATTGGGCATCACTTTGTCATAACCTTTAAGAGCTCACTCCACCAGAGCCATGGCTACTTCATCAGTCTTCCAATCTAGAGCCTCAATGGACATTTGTACAGCAGCAACTTGGGCTACTCCCCATACAGTTGCTACTGATTACAAATTGGATATGCTGTCCAGGGGCAGGGCATCATTTGGCTCAGTGGTGCTTAGGAATATCCTTCTTTGAGTCCACCTGGGGAATTAGGTAGCTGGGGACTCTGTCCCATAAGCTGAGGTTAGAATGAAAATTGACAACATCAGATATAGAAGTTATGTACTTACCATAACATTCCATCTGTGTTGTCCATTTTCATTCTTCCTCAACTCCAATCCCACCAACCCCATGCCTTACAAACTCCTGGAAGAGCAAATGTTTTTGAGTATACCACTTCCTTGGTGTATAGCTCCAGATATAGTCTTCTCTGTGTGTGACTAAATTGTCTTTCTGCTTTTATTAGCAAACAAGATCTGAGGTAATTGGGGTTGTCCATTATGGGTTAGGGAGTAGCTCAAGAGTTTTCTGGTTACCACAAACTTTTGCAACAGCCAAGTGAGATCTGAGGGATCAGATCCAAACCTATAAGTTGAGGAAAAATGAAAATGGACAACACAGATGGACCATTATGGTAAGTACATAACTTCTTTTTTGTTGAATTAGCAGCTCTAAACTGCAGTCATAGGCACACAGCTTTTGTCATTTAAGAGTCGATGAGGATTTCTTGCAAAGAAAGGCAAGAATAATCAGATTCTTGTCCCTTGCTTACTCAAACTTGCCCGGCTAGCTACCTTCACCTGAAAACTATGACAAACTACAGATAATTTTAGTTTTAGTAAAAAGAAATACTAAACAAACACACCGATCCAGACCTCCTTACTCCAGGGAAGCAGCAGTGAAAACCAACAGGTTTCTTGTCTCCCATATCTGAAAGCAATCCATTACAATGACACTTAAAATCATCCTCAAATCAAACTGCTGTTAAACAGATGGTAACTTGTGGCTCACTATATCTAAAACTAAAAAAACTCATGCAGCAAAGCATGTTGTGCAGTTTCCAGTGGGAAACATCTCACTATTCAGATTTCAATTACTCATTGCATTAGCACATGCACCTTGCTGAAAACATTTTTTTTCATCTATTTTGGTGTACTTGCAACTTAACTGACAAGAGTAGCACACTTGACTGTGATTTTTATGACTTTACAGAGTAAAGGGCAGGAATAAATGACATTTTAGAACTAAAAAAAAAAGAAAAGGTGAATGGCTTCACACCAGAGCTGCGAGATCAGTAAATACCACTATCAGAACTTAAATTCCAGCTTAAGAAGAAGCAGTGGCAAATTCCAAAGCATGCTGTAAAACCATTTTTTTTTGGTTTATAAGGACAAAATCTGCCTCCTCTCTTACACATAATAAGTGCAAGTTTATTATCTTGGACTCAGTCAGAGTAAGGTGAAGTCTCTGAGAGAAAGTGTACACATAGTTGCACTTTCACTATGCTCTCATTTACAGTATCCCCAGTCTGAAGATCACAATTAAGGTCCTCAGAATAACAACAGAACCATTATACTTATTTGTTATATTTACTCGTGATAGAACAGCAGAAACAGTAACAGCAGACTCCTTTTCTGCTACAAAATGCATTCTCCACCTCTCACTAAGTCCCCACACTGATTTGTTGAGGATGAACAGTTAAATCCCTCGCAAAACAAACAAAAAAGAAGTAGAATAAAGTGCCCTGCTTTACCCTTTTTTGAATGTATTGCATTGGTGCAAATAGTCTAGCAGCCCAGTCTGTGTAAAAAGTGGCTTGTCCCTGTCTTTCAGTGCCATTCTTTGACTGCTCCTTTTCACCGTATGGTGCCTCTCTTTCTCTCTGACTAGCACCGAGTAGATTTGCAGACCAGTCAGAGGATAGAAACGAGCTATTGGCAGGAGAAGTGGAGCAGCAGAATGCTGACTCTATTCCAGTTTAGATTCCACACCGTATCATTCTAGAATACAGGGCTAATGACCAGAGGGGCCCTTTTAAGCCTTAGCCATGCTTCCCAATAAAATTTGATACTGTAGGTAATAGTTCCTCAAAGTTTTGTGAGGTTCATATGTACTTGGGCATGGGTAGTCGAACACTTACAAAAATCCTGTCTCTAGTTTAGAAATAGGAAGCAGACCAGGGGTATATTTGCAGATTCCCATGCAGTGATCCAGTTTCAACTTTGAATAAATGCAGGGAAGAACTCTGGTTCACATGGCTGGGAGGCCTGTTCCAAAGAAGGAGGAGCCATTGAGATGCATACCTGTCTTTCCAGACTGTCCTATGTATGTTGCAGCCAAGATTTAGGTCCCTGGATTGGGTGTTGCTGACACTGGTAGTTTTATGGATGTGCAGCAGGTCCATTAGAGCTGGATTTGAGCATGCTCTGTAGGCCAGACATAGGTTGCCTCCAAGTAGCCTTTAGGAAGCTGAGTATAGGGACAGTGCTTTGAGGCTGTCCTCATAAGACTCGTTTTGTACCCCATATATTCTTTTTGGGAGAATCCTCTGTGAGCACTCCAGTTGTTGCATATATCTGTTGAGGTACATACAAAAGGAAGCATTGTACTCAATGACTCGTCTTATGAGAGCAGAGTACAACAAGATAATGACTTCTTTGGACCTGGATGCCATGCCCTTACTTTTAAGTTGTTCAACATGAAATTATGTTTTCGCTGTACTAGACACATGGTGGTGAAATGACAAATCACTGTCTCATGCATTCCCAATTCTCTGACTACAGGATCTACTCTTAGGGATGTATTATCAATGTAGTAGTTTGCTGAGGTGTCCATCCTACCAAAAGATACTATGATACACTTATTGGTATTGAGTTTTAGGCCATGACTCTGGAACCAGTTATTAGTCTGTGCTAAGTCTTCTTGAAGGATATTTGTATCTTGGGGTAATCGATGACTCCTCCCAGGTTGCAATCACCTGCAAACTAGGTTAGCCAGAGGCTCTTAAGTTTAGCTTTGACTTCAAAGAAATATATGTCAAACAGGAGTGGCCCCAGCACTGAGCCCTAAGCACCCTACTAGTAACTGTCCTTTTTATGCTAGTAGACACCTATATTCTAATGCTTTGGGCCCTATCTGTAGGCCAGGCAGCTATCCAGTGGGAGACGTGGGTTTATATCTAATTTAGTGAGTTTGTCTACAATGCCTGAGTGGGGTAGTGTGTCAAATGCACTGGCCAGGTCAAGGTATGTAGTACACACTGATTTGCCCTCACCCATTACTTTGGTGACCTTCTCTAAGATGTCTGCCAGATTGGACAGGCAAGACCTGCCCTTGACAAGCCTGAACAGTTAAGGGTTCAGTGTTTGTAGGTTTTTATGTGACATTATTTAGGATATCCATGATTATCCTCTCCATAGCTTTATGTATTAGGCTAATGGGTTGATAATTCACAGGGTTTGTAGATGAACTGCCATTGTGCAGCAGCATAACCCTTGCAGTCCTCCATTCATTTGGCAAAAAGCCTGTTTGGATGCTGTGGTTAAATAGTGATTTTAGTGAGCCCTTTCATGCTATTAAGAAGGCATCTGTAGTGATCATTGGGAGAGTAATGGATGCAGGAATTTCCTGAGGGGTATTGGGGGGCAAAGGAGGTACACTTGGAGCTAAATTTGTTGGTCAGGAGATTTCTGGTTCCATATAGTTGGCATCCTGCAGTGTACTAGAGAGGTATGGCCAGGTTACATTTTTTCACATTTCATTAACCCTTTTAATAAGACTTGGTGTCGATATCTGTTGTCAAATTCGGTAACAGTGCTTAAGATAGTCATTTCTGGCAGCTGTAATTCAGTATTAAAATTACTTTTGTGATCAATTATCACAAACCCAGTCTGCTGAAAATGCACACATACTCTTCTTTTTTATTTAAGGAGGGATCACACCTAACTCTAGCCTGTTGCTCAGAATGTTTACATATATCAAGGGCATCACTTTGCCCTATTTAGTTCCCAGTGGTGGATTTAGGAGTTTAACCAAAAAAATGAATAAATAAATAATAATACAATAGCAGCAACCTGTAATATTTCTGGAAAGTTCACCAAGACTCTGACGCAAGTTTCTATGTGGGAAAGTTAGTTTGTTTTCCTGTATTTTCTATTGCTTCATTGCCTTCTCCTCTTTGGTATATTATGATTTAGTTTCTTTACATTGTGTTTTACTTGTATTCTGCTTTTAGTTGCATATTTAAACTAGGAAAGAGACCACAGCTATATTTCTTGTGTGTCACACAGAAATCAGAACAGGTCAATTACAGTTAATCACCATGAACTGAGAGTGGAGCTACAAACTAAACCTTATATTTAAGGGGTAAAATAAACCATTCAAGGCTTTACTGGAAAAGCTCACCCAGACTCTGCCTAAGTTGCTGTCAGGGAAAGGTTAGTTTGTGTTTTCGTTCTTGTATTTTCTATTGTTTCATTGCCTTCCTCTGTTTTGTATATTGTGATTTATTTTCTTTACACTGACATAGCTCCTTCCCTCTTCTCTTTCATTGGCTTTTGTGAGTAAGCACAAAATTATTATTTTGTGAAATCATTCCCCTTCAGCTATTTAAATTTATTGGCCATGCTATTGTACTCCATATAACCAGAATGCAATGTGCCTACCCCCTTCCAGTCTATATTGCTCTTTTAAAATTAGTGGCTCTTCATGTAGTTAGCTAAAGCTTAAGTTACCCCCCCCCCTTTCATTGCTAACTGATTAATGTGCAGTGCATCTCTTAGGATATTAAACAATTTTTCCATCTTACTTTTAAAATCTGCAACATCAACTCCAAGACCACCAGTTACTGGAGAGCCAACATTCTGCCTCTGAGTAGTCATCTTGGGATTAGTTATTCTGTTTTGCTCCTGGTGAGAGAAGGGGCAAAGGGACATTATTTCCTGGAGACGACTAATAACTTGAAAGCCTATTAATTTCTTCATAGATGCCAGCTCTGAATTTGTGCTTATATTTTTCTCTTTATCAGAGAAAGAGCAGAGTGCATTGATTCCTGACTATTTCTGATTGGGCAGTGTGTGTGTCTATTTTTGACTCCCTGAGTGGTCTGGTTGATATTCAAGGCATTTACCAGGTGGGACAAGATTGTGGATCACCAAAGAGCCTATGGCCTGATTCTTATTTTGGGACTGGTGTTATTGTTTTGCTTTTTGTTGAGAGAAGAAGCAACGGAGCATTGTATCCCAGCAGCATGAAGCAGGGGTGAGACCAGCACTAGTAGTAGTCATATATATGACTCCCCTCTCTTCATCATTCTTGACAAGCTAATTCTTTCTTTTCAGTAAGTACTACTTGGTTTCCTGCTGTCTAACCTAACTCCATAAAGTCTGCCTAAATACTTAATCCATAAATCATCGGTCTACTTATTAGTTTCCCCTCAAGTGTTTGGCAGTGCCTTGTATAGACGCAGACACCTTGAGCTGATATTTTTCCAGTAAATGCAACATTGAAATTTCGCCAATACCTAGTTGCACACAGCACAACTAGTTTGCAGCAACAGGCACTGTCCACAGAGTTGTAAACCTGATACTCCCTGACATTACTTTATATTCTCACTTGAATTGTCTAATCAATAAAAAAGGGTCTGTTGTCTGTTGCCATGGATATGAACTTTCCCACTATCTCCATTTCGTATCTCTGAAATGTAATCACTGCAATGTAAAAAAAAAAAAAAAAAAAAAGGGAAGGGGAAGAGAAGGGGGAGAGAGAGGAAAGGTCTGGTTAAGAGAGATTGACAAAAGAAAAATCAGTGTGTTTTTTTACATGCTTGCATAGGGAAATGACTGGATTAAGACCCTAATCATTATCCAGTAACAAGTTTATAACAAAGCATGTAAATGAAAAAGAAAAACAGCAGTACCAACTCCAGAACTTCTATGACCAACACACGGACCACAGCTCCAACACAAGTGAAATAGTTTATTAAAAGGTTTAGCGCTTTCTTCCCGATAGGGACTTCCTCAGAACAACTTACAATGAATTACCCAGCCCTTAAATACACATACACCCAATAGTTAATTAATAGAATAATCACATAATTACACAATTTACTCAAATCAACGAAAACCATCATTACAAACATTAACAATCATTAAAAACACCATAGGTTTACACACCAATAAATAAATACAAATATATTAATGTCTAAGAAATCCCTTAATAAAATCTTGAAAATAGTAAAAATTCAATACATTTACATGAACCCTAACCCATTAAATGTTTTAACTTCAAAATGCATGCTATATTAGTGGCTTCATTGATACCTGGATACGGAGTTGCATCCAGTCTTAATTGCCACTTCATCTCAGAAATACCCAGGTGCAAATCCACAATTTTGCCGTGGGAGTCCTTTAACAAATGCTCCACTACCAAAAATTTAAAACAATGGTCACCATGTTCCTTAATGTGTCTATACAAAGCATTAGTAATTTTCCTTTTCCTAATGTCATTTATGTGTTCACTAATATGATTTTTAAATAACCTACTAGTCTTCCCCACATAAAAAAAGGGACACTTTTGGCACTTGGCCATATAGCTAACATTGCAACTACAACAATTATAGTGCCCCTTAATAGTAATATTCTTACCATTAAATTTAAACTTGTCACTGGTTTCCAAAATATGGTTACACCAATTGCACCTCCCACACTTAAAATTCTCTTTGGGTCTATTAGTGCTTCCACTAAAAAAAACTTTATTCAACTCAAAAAGGCTTTTTAATGACCTATCCTTTCTGAATACTATTTTTGAAGGGGCCTTACCCACTTTCTGCTCAATACTCATATCATAACCCAAGATATCCCAATTTTTAATAATAACCTCTGATACCCTATTGGCATCTAAGTTAAAAGTTGTAATAAAACATAAACCATTATTTTTCCAGACCTGCCTTTTATTCATATTAATATCTTGTCCCACAACAGGCACCATACAAACTCCCAATATTGGCCTATAAATACCTTTCAAACATTTCCCCCTACTTCCTTGCTTATTTTTTCCAAAAATTCAATGGGATATACCCTTTTGACAAACATGTTGGTAATAAACCCAACCTCATGCAAAATGTCACAGTCAAGGCTCACCATTCTGGCTGCTCTCACCAATTGCCCCTTGACTGTTGACTTCTTTTGATGCATGGGATGCCAACTACTGAATTCCAAATAGGAATTCGAAAAGGTGGGTTTTCTATAAATTTTTGAATGTAATATTCCTTTATTACTATCCCAAATTAAGTCTGTGTCTAAATATATTTTCTCCTTACTATAATGATTCGTAAACTGTAAAAATTCCACAATGTTATTAATATAAATTAAAAATTCATTGAGCTGATATTCAGTACCTTTCCACAACAAGAACAGGTCATCCAAAAACCTGGTATAATGCAGGGCATTCACCCAATGCACACTGCTCATTAAATACTCCTGTTCCCAAAAGGACATGATGAGATTTGCAAATATGGGGGCACATGCTGCCCCCATTACAACTCCAGTTAACTGCTTAAAATACTGGCCTTCAAAATAAATGTAATTATTCCCCAAAACAATGTCCATAAGAGCAGTAATTTTGTTTATGGAATCTTGATCATAAATATGTGTTTTAAACAGTTGTTTCTCCAACCACTGAATACTCTCATTATGGGGTATAACAGAAAAAAGATTTACCACATCAATGGTCACCATTATCACCCCAGGGAATACCTTAATGTTTTCTAGTTTTTCCAAAAAATGCCAAGAATCCTTTGTGATGTACGTAAATTCTGATAGGCCCTTTTGCATGCTATAATCTAAAAAATTACTAATAAAGCATGTTTTTACCCTATGACCATCTACTATAGGGTGAAGTTTTAACCTGGATAAACCTTTATGAATTTTTGGTATTCCAAAAATATTTGGTGCCATGGGGTATTCATTTTTCAAATATTCAAATTCATCCAAACTGATCTGGCCCTGGTATAGCATATCATCAAGGTACCAAGTCAATCTTTCTGCATGCTATATGAATCTCATTTAGGGAACTCTCCTGGTAAGTTTGAAACATTAACAGTGAATTCATTTTGTCTAGATATTCACTTTTGCTCATCAACACAACCCCACTTCCCTTATCAGGTTTCATGATACACACAGTTTTCTCACTAATAAATTCTCTTAAACTCTTTTCTTCCATCACAGTCAAATTATTACCATATTCCAATTGGGGGTGTTTAAAAAATATGACATTGTTTAGGGGAGGATTGAAAGCACTTGGTTTAGTTGGCCTACCTACACCCACCTCACCAGTATTATTTTGCCCATTAAACCAAATTTTTAAATTTAACTTACGTGTGAAGCATTTTAAATCAATTAAGGTATCTACCACATTCCCCCTTCTAGAGGGTACAAAAGTAAAGCCTTTGGCCAAAAGTTTTGCATTGAGCTGACATTCAGTACCTTTCCACAACAAGAACAGGTCATCCAAAAACCTGATATAATGCAGGACATTCACTCAATGCACACTGTTCATTAAATACTCCTGTTCCCAAAAGGACATATGAAATTTGCAAATATGGGGGCACATGCTGCCCCCACTGCAACTCCAGTTAACTGCTTAAAATACTGGCCTTCAAAATAAATGTGATTATTCCCCAAAACAATGTCCATAAGAGCAGTAATTTTATTTATGGAATCTTGATCATAAATACATATTTTAAACAACTGTCTCTCCAACCATTGAATACCCTCATTATGGGGTATAACGAAAAAAAGATTTACCACATCAATGGTCACCAGTATCACCCCAGGGGATACCTTAATTTTTTTCTAGTTTTTACAAAAAATGCCAAGAATCCTTTGTGATGTACGTAAATTTTCATAGACCCTTTTGCATGCTATAATCTAAAAATCTACTAATAAAGCATGTTTTTGACCTATGACCATCCACTATAGGGCAACATTTTAACCTGGATAAACCTTTACGACTTTTTGGTATTCCAAAAATATTTGGTACCATGCGGTATTCATTTTTCAAATATTCAAATTCATCCAAACTGATCTGGCCCTGGTATAGCATATCATCAAGGGCCAAGTCAATCTTCCAGTATGCTATATTAATCTCATTTAGGGAACTCTCCTTGTAAGTTCCATCAATTAACAGTGAATTTATTTTGTCTAAATATTCACTTTTGTTAATAAACACAACCCCACTTCCTTGAAAGAACTACATTCACTATTTGATCGGTCAAGCATTGAGTTAATGCGTTTAATGATCAAATATAACAATCAGGTATTGGAAGCCCGATGTAATAATTTGGACACTTTAAATAAATCTATCCAAGCTGATCTGGAATATGAACAGCACCGGGTTAGCTATATGGGTGTCGTTCAAAATGTGGATAATGTATGTGGTACTGTTTTTTTGCAGAAGCAAAATAAACTGAAAAGGGACATTAATGAATATCATTCAGATAGGGTATATCCTTGTTCCTTGGGTAACCGTGAGGGTGATCAGTGGGAAGGAACCAATGAGGAGCTGAAAGGGGCAGAGCAAGTGATGTCAGCGCCGAGGTTTCAAAGGGAGCAGAGGTTGAATTCTCAATCTTTAGTTACATTTACATATGGTGTGAGGCATTCTAAAAGGCTCCATGGCAAAAACCAACAGCCCCATTTTTCTGATGGCAACTGCAGTGATTACGTGAAACAAGGAGCCAGGCCAAAAAAGACAAGAAACAGATTTTAACAGCTGCCCAGTTTGTGGACATTACTGTAGGCGTTCTTAATCTAAGTAACTCTAGTAAAGCACTTTGTGAGCCGGTAACTAGCGAATTAAACAGTGACACTGTGGCATGCTTGAGTTCCCCGAATGGGGTGGACTTGGACATTTTTAATAGTATGAATAGTTTGAATACTGGTAAAGCATTGGAATTCTGTGACAAATGTATTGAAAAGGTTACTGAAGTGGGGAGGTCTGTTGTGGAAGGTAAAAAGTGCAATAATTGTCAACCATCTGCAGATGAGTAAATGGATTTAGCTATAGCTGATTTTTTTAGAGTAGAATGTGATTTTCATGCAAGTTGAGTTTGTAGTTCGGATTTAAGTTCTGGTACAGGGGCGCTGATATTTTAAATGAATCAATTTTCCAAATGGAGTCAACAATGTTAGTGTTTTAGATGCGTGTAATGGATTGGATATGTGGAATAATGATATATCCACCATGGAAAGTAATGCATGTAATTTTAATACCGAAGGCTTTGATGAGAGCTTACCCAGGAGTAATTGTACTGAAAATGGATTGCATTTGGCAAACAATAATACAGAGCCAGTTATATATCTATTAGTTGGTGGTGGAATAAATTTAAATAATAGTGGCGAAACTGAAAATGACAGCCCTGAACTTTATTTTGGAGGTGATAACCCTGAATATATGTTAGCTCAGTCTGTTGAAAATGTGAACCTTAGGGATGGAAGTAATGATACATGCACTGTCATTAATAATAATAAAAATGATTTTAAGATTTTTAATTATTCCACTAAAGTAGTGGGAGTTTACCATGCAAACCTTTTGGCCAAAGGCTTTACTTTTGTACCCTCTAGAAGGGGGAATGTGGTAGATACCTTAATTGATTTAAAATGCTTCACACTTAAGTTCAATTTAAAAATTTGGTTTAATGGGCAAAATAATACCGGTGAGGTGGGTGTAGGTAGGCCAACTAAACCAAGTGCTTTCAATCCTCCCCTAAACAATGTCATACGTCTATATGAAAAAAATTGTGAGAAGGAAATTAGGCAATTTTTTAAACACCCCCAACTGGAATATGGTAGTAATTTGACTGTGATGGAAGAAGAGATTTTAAGAGAATTTATTAGTGACAAAACTGTGCGTATCATGAAACCTAATAAGGGAAGTGGGGTTGTGTTGATGAACAAAAGTGAATATTTAGACAAAATGAATTCACTGTTAATGGATGTAACTTACCAGGAGAGTTCCCTAATTGAGAATCATTTAGCATACCGGAAGATTGACTTGGCCCTTGATGATATGCTATACCAGGGCCGGATCAGTTTGGATGAATTTGAATATCTGAAAAATGAATACCCCATGGTACCAAAAATTTTTGGAATACCAAAAATTCATAAAGGTTTATCTGGGTTAAAATTTCACCCTATAGTGGATGGTCATAGGTCAAAAACATGCTTTATTAGTAAAGTTTTAGATTATAGCATGTAAAAGAGCCTATAAGAATTTACGTACATCACAAAGGATTCTTGGAATTTTTTGGAAAAACTAGAAAAAAATAAGGTATCCCCTGGGGTGATAATGGTGACCATTGATGTAGTAAATCTTTTTTCCATTATACCCCATAATGAGGGTATTCAGTGGTTGGAGAAACAGTTGTTTAAAATGTGTATTTATGATCAAGATTCCATAAACAAAATTACTGCTCTTATGGACATTGTTTTGGGAAATAATTACATTTATTTTGAAGGCCAGTATTTTAAGCAGTTAACTGGAGTTGCAATGGGGGCAGCATGTGCCCCCATATTTGCAAATCTCATCATGTCCTTTTGGGAACAGGAGTATTTAATGAGCAGTGTGCATTGGGTGAATGCCCTGCATTACACCAGGTTTTTGGATGACCTGTTCTTGTTGTGGAAGGTACTGAATATCAGCTCAATGAATTTTTAATTTATATTAATAACACTGTGGAATTTTTACAGTTTACGAATCATTATAGTAAGGAGAAAATATATTTAGACATAGACTTAATTTGGGATAGTAATAAAGGAATATTACATTCAAAAATTTATAGAAAACCCACCTTTTCGAATTTCTATTTGGAATTCAGTAGTTGGCATCCCATGTATCAAAAGAAGTCAACAGTCAAGGGGCAATGGGTGAGAGCAGCCAGAATGGTGAGCCTTGACTGTGACATTTTGCATGAGGTTGGGTTTATTACCAACAAGGAAGTAGGGGGAAAATGTTTGAAAGGTATTTATAGGCCAATATTGGGAGGTTGTATGGTGCCTGTTATGGGACAAGATATTAATATGAATAGAAGGCAGGTCTGTAAAAATTATGGTTTATGTTTTATTACAACTTTTAACTTAGATGCCAATAGGGTATCAGAGGTTATTAAAATTGGGATATCTTGGGTTATGATATGAGTATTGAGCAGAACGTGGGCAAGGCCCCTCCAAAAATAGTATTCAGAAAGGATAGGTCATTTAAAAACCTTTTTGAGTTGAATAAAGGTTTTTTTAGTGGAAGCACTAATAGACCCAAAGGGAATTTTAAGTGTGGGAGGTGCAATTGGTGTAACCATATTTTGGAAGCCAGTGACGTTTAAATTTAATGGAAAGAATATTACCATTAAGGGGCACTATAATTGTTGTAGTTCCAATGTTGTCTATATGGTCAAGTGCCAAAAGTGCCCGTTTTTTATGTGGGGAAGACCAGTAGGTTATTTAAAAATTGCATTAGTGAACGCATAAATGACATTAGGAAAAGGAAAATTACTAATGCTTTCTATTGAGACATTAAGGAACATGATGACCATTGTTTTAAATTTTTGGTAGTTGAGCATTTGTTAAAGGACCCCAGGGGAAAATTGTGGATTTGCACCTGGATATTTGTGAGTTGAAGTGGCAATTAAGATTGGATGCAATTCAGTATCCAGGTATCAATGAAGTCAGTAATATAGCATGCATTTTGAAGTTAAAACATTTAATGGGTTAGGGTTTGTGTAAATGTACTAAATTTTTAATATTTTCAAGATTTTATTGCGGAATTTCTTAGACACTAATATATTTGTATTTGTTTATTGGTGTGTAAACCTATGGTGTTTTTAATAACTGTTAATGTTTGTAATTATAGTTTTAGTTGATTTGAGTAAATTGTGTAATTATGTGATTATTCTATTAATTAACTATTGGGTTTATGTGTATTTAAGGGCTGGATAATTCATTGTAAGTTGTTCTGAGGAAGTCCCTATTGGGAAGAAAGCGCTAAACCTTTTAATAAACTATTTCACTTGTGTTGGAGCTGTGGTCCGAGTGTTAGTTGTAGAAGTTATGTAAATGAAAAAGAATATTGAATATTATAAGGTTATTTTTCTGGTAAACAAGGTAACCTTAGTAGTTTTGTGTCTGGTTTGCAAGTCACTAGAAGACAATTTGAAAAAGAGACATGGCTTGGAGAAAGCGTTTCCTGAAAGCATTCAAGTGATTTCTCAGCTGGGAGACTCATAAAGATAGACAAAATCAAATAGCACTTACTAATAGCACAGGCTGTATCATGCATCTTAGCATGACTAACCTTTATTTTTGGTTAACTCTATCCATTCTGTGTGGCTATCAACTTAGAACTTTTGTTATTATTAGGAAGCAAAAACTTCAATATTTGAAGATGTACATGGTTTTGTGTGTTATTATTAATTTGATAGGTTTTTGGGGGTGTTGGGGTGTTGTTTGATCTGTTTGAGGGCTTTCAAAAAAGCAAAAAGTTATGTAAGATGTGTCATAGGCACAAATGGATATGTCTAGAAACAGTTGTGTAAAAGACCAACCTGCCGAACAGTATATGCATGTAACATAAAAATTGGAACTAGACATTTAACAAAAAAGCATTTATATATATAATAGGTGATGATAATAACTATATAAGACAATTATGCTTTCTGTAATGTCTTTCAGTCTGAATGGTCTTACATATAAATATAAAAAAGAAAGTGTAGTGAGCTATATTAAAAATGTAGAGTGCAAATAGCTGTTCTACAGACAACACACATGGAAAGAACTAAACATGTGGATTTGATAAAGAAAGGTTTTCAGGATGGTTATTCAGCAGAATATCTGGGGCAAGGAAATGAGGAGTACTTATGTTAATTGCAATAGTGATAGAAGAGGAAAAAAGATAGTAATGGAAGATATATAGTACAAAGGGGCTACTGGCAATGAAGGAGGATTACATGGCATGCATTCCACCTAAAACTGCTATAATAGAGCTTAAGAAATTTCTGGGAGAAATAATCAGCTTTCAGCAAGGAATATTACTTATAAGTGGTGATTGGAATTTGGTTTGCAACACTGAAGATTTGTCTGGGGGCCTAGAAGGGAAAATATAACAAAGGAGGGTAGATTTTTGAAGAAATTTATGAAAATGTTTGGCATGGAAGATGTGCATTCAGTACTAGGAGGTCACAGTGAATTTACATATTGTTCTCCAAGATACAAAAACTGGGCTAGGCTAGATAGAATTTATATCTCCCAGGAACATGTGTATTTAATTGAATGTCTTGAAATGCACCCAATAACTATGTCAGATCATGCGCCAATAATAACTAAAAAACACAAGGTAATGAAATAAAAATGAGACACTGGTACTTTCCCACCAAAGAGAGGAATTTAAAGAATGGGTTTTGGAATTAATACAGGAGCTACTAGAGATGATAGAAATTTCTTGTGAAAATATAGCTAGGGAGTGGGATAAAATTAAAGTGGAGTTTTAAACTAGGGTAAATAAATGAAAGGGAGATATGGTTAAGAAGTAACAAGTATTTAGAGGGACTTTCAAATGTTGAACTATTGCAAAATAGGGGGAATCTCAGAACAAGAAAAGGAGCAACTGGAAAGGTAAATATGGCTAAGAAGTAACAATAAGTATTTAGAGAGACTTTCAAATGTTGAAGTATTGCAAAATAGGGAGAATCTCTCAGAACTAGAAAAGGAGCAACTGTAGAATGCTAAGCAAAAAATAAGGGATTACCTCGATAATATGCACCAGTTTAGAAAGATTGCTGTTAAGCAACTGTTTTTTGATAATAATTCTAGAGAAGAAAAACTTTTAATTAAGCAACTCAGGCAACAGAAAGTGGAAAGGACTGTCACCAAGCTTAAGGACCCTCTAACAAGGAAGATAACAAGAGATCCTGTGGAAGTATTAGAAATATTTCGGAAATTTTATAAAAGTTTGTATAAACCAGAAATATGGAAATCAAGAAAAGGTACAATGAAAATGTTTATGGAAGAATTAAATATGCCAAGGTCAGAGGTAGACGAGGCTCAATTACTAATAGGATAGAAATAGATGAGATAAAATGGCTATGTATAACCAGTCTACAGGAAAGTCCCCAGGAATAGATGGTATTCCTGTGGAAGTTTTGAAGCTAGGAGGAAAAAACTGATAAGGATCTGGAAGGTTTTGTTTAACAATATTTTAAAAGAAGAAGTACCAGTATCCTGGAAGAAAGTAGTGGTAACGGTAATACCTAAAGAGGGTAAAGATCGGATCCAGCTTCATATAGGCCCATTTCAATACTAAACCATGATTATAAACTGTTAATGGCAAAAGTGACTCCAAAATTGATAGATATGTATCAGTGTGAATTTGTGGAGGGGAGGCAAACATTTGACAATATTAACAGAACACTGATGATCCAGAGGGAAGCAGAATGTAAGAAAATGCCATTGTTATTGGTGGGTCTTATTTATTTATTATTTATTTTATTTACATTTGTTTACAAGGAAAGTCCAACTGGGCCAGAAGCCCATTTTCAGCAGAGGCCCGGGAGAAAAGCTCCACAGAAATATAAGCAAAATACAATAATTAGTACAATAGTATACATACAATAAGATGGAGAATACATAGCATCTAGTTAGTTTATACAAAGTAGTATTCAGTACAGTTTTCTAGTAGATACAGGTTCAAAAAGAAAAACACACAAGCATTTCAGTGAAGATCACTGTGAGAAAAATAAAATTAGCACTGTGTACATATTAAGTAATAGTTATGAACAAATGAGATTTCCTATATATATATATATATATATATATATATATATATATATATATATATATATATATACACACATATATATACATGTGTGTGTGTGTGTGTGTGTGTGTATGTATATATATATATATATATATATATATATATATATATATGGGTCTACTGCGCTACATCATAAGAACACTTCTTTGAAATAGAGCAGGAGTCCCACACTTCAGAGAAAGTGCACTTTCGCTGAAATCTAGTTCCCCGGGCGACCCAAAAAAAAAAAAAAGAAACACCAAAACATGTTTTTGAAGGGGGGAAAGCCCCCCTGCACCCCCCATGTGGGGGATCTGTGCCCCCCACACCCCCCCTACTTAAGATCACACTACAGTGTGGAAAAGGGAATACTCACATTCCGCACTGTAGTGTGACTGCTGAAGTCAGTGTTTAAAGTTTCACTACTTCGAATAAGTGGACTCTGTGAAGTAGGTTCGAAGTAGTACTTCGAACATCTGCACGGATCCCATATATATATATATATATATATATATATATATATATATATATATATATATATATTTTTTTTTTTTTTTTTTTTTTTGAGAAGTAAACACTGAGGAGAGGCTGAAAATGAGGTAAGGAGTGGACAGTGTCTTGAGAGAGTTTTAGATATCTTGTTAGTCAGGTTTGGTGCAGGAGCAATGACAGTTACTTGGATAGATGTTCAAATAGTAGTTGTTTGAAATTGGTAGATTCAGGTGTGTTTTGGAGGGTGTGGGGTAGAGAGTTCCATAATTTGGCTATTTGGTTTGAGAATAGGGCTTTACCATGAGTGTTGTTAACTTTGTTTACTGTGAGAAAGTTTCTGTCTGCAGATCTTAGACTTTGTGGGCATGAGTAGGGAACACATTCCTTGAGGGGTGGGCAACTGTCAGGATGGAAGATGATATTGTGTGTGAATTTAAGTTAGTAGGGATGGAGAAGGTTAGGTAGCTCCAGTCAATTTAATTTATGTAGAGCAATACAATGGTGGGTTTGGTGTGGAAGGTTGGCTAAGAAGCGGGCTATTTTGTTGTAGTAAGTTTCCAAGTTATTTAAGTTTAATTTTTTTAAGTTGGTAAAGAGGTGGAAAGCATATAGGAGAGTAGAGAGGAGGAAGGTTCTGGATATGGCTAGTCTGGTATTGTCAGTGAGGAATGGCTTACTTCTGTATAGTGAGGCAAGTTTGATGTGAACTTTCTTAATTGTGATGGCTACATGTTAGTCAAATCTGAGTTTGTTGTCGATTGTCACACCAAGGAGTTTTGTATGCTCAACTGGTTGGATGACTGTGTTGTTTGCTGAGAGAATGGTGAAAGAAGGTGTGGTCGGTGATTGTTTGCTACTGGTAAATAGCATTAACTGTGTCTTTTTGGGGTTGAGGATTAGTTGTGATTTACTCAGATATGTTTCTTATATCATTAAAAGCTTGTTGGGCTACTATTTGGAGGTCCGATAAGGTATCTGCTGAGCAGATTAAAGTTGAATCGTCCACATAGTGAACTACTTTCATGTGTGTTGTGGATGACACTTGATCATTGGAGAAGATGGTGAAAAGAAGGGGTCCTAGTATGGACCCTTGGGGGACTCCGACCATGACAGGCAGAAGTGGTGAGAGTTTGGACTTCCATTGTACTGCTTGTTGTCTGTCAGAAAGCTAGCTTAGGAACCAGGAGAGGATAGTTTTTGATAGGTTTAGTGAGGCAAGAGTACTAAGGAGTTTCTGATGGGAGACAGTATCAAATGTTTCTGACATGTCTAAGAAGATTGATGCTACTTGCTGGTTTGAATTTCTTAGTTGGTTGATGGTGTTAGAGAAATGAATTAGGGCTGTGGTGGTGCTGTGTTTCAGTTTGAAACCGTGTTGGAAGGGTTGTGAGATAACAGATATTGTAATTGAGTGTGGATACATTTTTCCAGAATTTTGACACAGGGGGAAAGGATGGCTGTGGCTCTGTAATTGTTTAATTCTGTTGATGTTCCTCCTTTATGCGGAGGGGTGATATAGGAAATTTCCATAATTTTGGGACATACTGTTCTGCTATAGACCTATTTACCAGAATGGAGATAGGCAGAGCTATGGCATCTGCTGAAAGTTTGAGGTAATCATTGGGGAGTTGGTCAGCTGCTAAGGAAGAAGGTTTCCATTTTTTTCAGCATTGTTTTTATGGTGTTAGTTGGGACTGGTTTGAGGTAAAAAAAGTTGTTGTTAATGTCCACATTAGGTGGAAGAGATGATGGGGTGGAATTGTTCCATGTAACTAAGGAGAGGATGGTGTTAATAAAGTAGCTGTTGCTTTGTGAGGCAATATTCACACTTTGGTTATTGGTTGTTGGTTCTGGGGTTGTAGCTTTACCTGAGTGGAGGAGCAAGTTAATTGCTTGCCAGAACTTTTTGGGATTGTTTACATATTTGTTTTGCATAGATGTATAATATGTTTTTATTTTTGTCTAGTTTGAGTTGGTTTTTTTTTGTTTGATTGCGGAGCTGCTGGTATGCTAGCAGTGTTTTATTTTCTTTTGTCTTGATGCAGAGAAAGCATTTAAAAGAGTAGAGTATGACTTCATGAGCAGGACAATGGAAGCATTTGCTTCCTCTGCTACAATTATAAGGCTGTTCAGGAGTATATATATATATATATATATATATATATATATATATATATATATATATATATATATATATATATATATATATATAGGATCGGAGGTGAAAATTAAAGTAGGTGGGGTCCTCTCTGATAACTTATGCTTGAGTAGAGGAACCAGGCAGGGCTTTCCACTTTCTCTTTTGTTTACATTATATTTAGAAGCATTGGCAAAGAAAATAAAGGACTCAGAAATTCAAGGATATAATTGGTATGGTAGACAGGAAACGCTGGCTCTATTTGCAGATGATATTATTTTATTCATGACAAAACCAGAAAGGGACATTGCAGTGTTGTGGAATATTTTAAGACAGTTTCAGATCTTCTTGGGATACAAAATTAATGAATTTAAAACAAAGGCAATAGCAGTAAATTATGTACCCACACACAGATTGGTCCAACAATATCCATATTTATGGGGACATGATAAAATGAGGTATTTAGGAGTATGCAAACATTGAGAAATTGGAAGCTTTGTTATATGGATATGGATACTAAGATACAAGCAATTAAAATGTTTTAGTCCCTTTAGTCTTATACACAGGTCAGGCATATTTTTATCAACCAGAGAAGAAGCTGCAGATAGCAATTAAAAAGAGTTGAAGGATTTTATCTGAAAAGTGAAGACAGCAAGAGTCAAATGGGATAAGCTGGTTCTTCCAGCAGAACAAGGCAGACTAGGATTACCCAATATAAGGTGATATTTTAGAGCAACACAATTAAGGCTCTTATACATAACACAAGCAGAAAACTATAATTCAAAGTGGAAAGGAATGATGATACAGAGGGAGCGGGAGCTCAAGAAATAAGGAGAGATTGGGATTTTGGATGCAGACTCTTAAGGAGAACAACAAAAAAACATACAGAGTATTATATTCATAAAATAGCAGGGAGTATTCTAAGAACTAAACCAGCATGGGAATGAAGAAAATAGATTTTGACGATAAGGATGGCTGTGGTTAGGGATACAGATAATAGACAAGAGGGGCTGGAATTTATTGGAGAAAACTGGCAAAGGAATCAAGGTACTGGGAGCAAATAACTATAAAGGAAAAGGTAATAGAATGGGAAGAGACCAAGAATTTATTTGGAGTGCAGGTTAGAGATTGCCTTCGCTATAATGGATTGATATCAGAGTATAGGCTAAGAGAAAGAAATAGAGGGTTCTTAAATGAAAGACCAACACTTGGTATAGTTTTTAATGGAATCTAGAACAGAAGCTGCCAGTAAAAAGTAATAATTAGTATAGAATATAAAATATTACATGATAACTATAAGAATCAATCGGAGGAGCTTAGAAAGTATTGGGAAGAGAAACTGAATAAGTAATTCACAAAGAGGTAATGGGGATATATGTGTATCTCTTAAATATGCAACAAAGTCTAGAAGATGTAGGATCTTTGCCTGGAAGTGTTTACATAGGTATTTTATACCCCAAGTAGACTCCAAAGAATTTTTCCTGAGGTGGATAGCAAATGTTGGAGGTAAGATGGGCAGGAAAGAGGTGGCTGGGAACATATTTTTTGGGAGTGTAGTGAGATGTCAGACTTTAGGATTCCCTGCAGACTGCTCAGTCGGAGATGCTGGGAGAGCAGATTGGATTGACTGGGGAGATGATTTTTTGAGGTATTATACAGAAGCAGAATTGCCTAGACATAGTAAAGCCTTGTTGGATTTAATTATGGTGGCTACCAAAAAAGCAATTACTAGAAAATGGAAATCAAATTCTAGACCAACTTTATTAGAAGTAATGAATATAGTAACAGAGATAAAACAACTAGAAGTGGAATATTTAGAAAAGGGAATGAGCAAACTACATAGGAAAAAATGGGAATTGTGGGAACAATATATGTAGAAAAGGAACAAGGTTTAAGAGACAGGATTTGAATGAGCCATATGACACTTAACTGACAATGACTGGATAGATTATAAGTGATGTATAATGTTTGCAACTACAGTTGCTTCAATGGTGTCTGTTATGTATACTGTTTGCAACTAAAGTAGTGTCATGTTGTTTGTTTTCCATTTATATAAATGTAATATTGCCTATGTCATACGTGATAATTTAATATTTAATAAAGATGTTTATTGGAAAAAAAAAACAAACTGATATGGTATGTGAGAGATGTATTTACACATTGTCACTGGAGACAAAGCTCTCACATAAAAGCACTCCTAATGTCAGTAAGGTTGTCAGTAGTACACACACTGTACCCATCACACACAGTTCAAAGCAGGCACATAGACCCACATATGCTGAAGCACTTAAATGTAACCTTTCTAAACCTGAAAGACCTCCTAGATGAAGTATGCATAACAAATAACCTCAGCATCCCGAATGCACATTTAAAACAACACCCACATCAACGCATACAGACACAGCTCATGGAGCCTCTACTTCTAAGCCCATAAGGCAATCCACCACACAATCCAACATTCTGGTCATTGGAGACTCCATCGTGAGACACACTGATGTCCCTCTCACCAGGCTGAGTAATGGGAAAGTTGCTTATCAGGGGTCAGGACCCACCACATTACACATGTACTTAGGTCATTGGGCCTGAGACGTACCTCTCTAGACTATATGAAGAAAGAGACAACATGGACCTCTTGCAATATGTGTCCCAGGCTGCTATGAGCCTAGCATTAAGCAGCATTGTACCTTCTCCAGGGATGATGCCACAATATGAACAAAAGATGACTGACTTTAATAATTGGCTTAGTTTCTGGTGTTATTATAAGGGGTGAAATATTTGTTAGCATGTAAGGAGATAGTCAACAGACCACACTGCTTTGCCAGGGGTGGTCTGCACCTCTCCCCTCTAGGCTTTTGAATATTAGCTAAAACATTGCCCTCCCCTATAGTGACTTTTTAAGGCAATTCCAGACTGAAAGTACTTCCAACATAGCAAATTAAAACCAAGAAAACCTAAAGGTTTTACTGCTCAATGCTAGGTGTCTAAACAAAAAACTCCATTCCTAGACGCTCTCTTCACCCTAGAGAATGCTGATGTCTGTTCAGTCACTGAGATATGGTTTAAAGCCGCAGAGAGCACACAGACAGTACAAGATTATAATGCCTTCCACACATTTAGACCAGCAACTACACAGACAAGGACTAAAGGTGGAGGTGTCTCAATTTACATCAAAAGTAAATATACCTCAAGGCTGGTCAAACAGTACAATGCACTTGAGTTTCTCCACATTCAACTCACCATAGGCAAAGTCCAAAACCACTTCCATGCAAGCTATAAATCCCCTCTATGAACTAGGAAGCCCATACCATGTATTTAATCTTATTGGAAACACTCACCATCCAACACCATACCATATTCATGTGTGACTTTAATTACCCCAGTACCCCACAAGCCCTTACAAATGCCTTCTATGAACACCTCCAGGACTGCATGGATCAGGCAATCCCAAATAAAACCAAGACTCTTTCCACAAAGGGCAAACGCCCAGTCTGGTGGACCCCAGCCATTAACAAACTTTACAATAAGAGGAGAAAGCTATTACATGATAGAACAAAATCCATAAAAGGGAAGTCACCCCTGATCATTATTAGTAAAAAATTACGAGCACTCATAAAATCAACTAAGGCCAATTTTGAGAGAAAAATTGCCATGGATTCAAAGGACAATCATAAGGCCTTTTTCAGCTATGTTAGGAACCTGGGTGGAAACTCACAGATATGCTCAGAATTAGTCCAAAATGATACAAAAATCACTGAACCCACAGACATTGCCAACATACTGGCAGACAGGTTCAGTGCAAACTTCACCCCTCTCCCCTAAAGGAGAGATAACTATCCCAGCCGAGTGTAGCCTCCCGGACATCTCAAATGTGCAGGTGAAAGCTGCTCTCTAAAGCTAAAAACACAGCATCAATGGGACCGGATGGTGTCCCCGGCTGTGTGCTACACGAGCTAAATGAGGAATTAAACCCGCACATAAGGCAGCTGTTTAATCTGAGCCTTACCACAGGATACGTGCCCAAGGAGTGGCGTGCGGCAACTGTGGTCCCACTCCACAAAGGTGGCGCCTCACGGACCCTGGTAATTACCGCCCCATAAGCTTAACAAGTCTAGTCTGCAAAGCTATGGAGAGGATCATAATGGAGCTCATAAACAAAGATATAGGGACTTGCAGACATTGGACCCGACCCAGTTTGGCTTTGTCAAGGGAAGATCATGCCTTTTGAACTTGGTCGACTTCTTGAAATAGTCACCAAGGCCATTGATGAGGAAAGGCAGTCCATACAGCCTACCTTGACCTTGCAAAGGCTTTCGACACAATACCCCACTCGGGTATTGTAGAAAAACTTACCAGCTTAAATGTAAACCCATATGTCACAAGATGGGTTGCAAACTGGCTTAAGGACAGAACCCACAGGGTTAGAGTTGCTGGCGCTGTGTCAGACTCCAAGCCGGTCACAAGTGGTGTCCCACAGGGCTCGGTCCTTGGCCCCTATTGTTTGGCATCTACTTCTCAGAAGTACAGGCCAACATGGGAGGACTTTGGCTGACAAAGTTTGCAGATGACTGCAAACTGGGCGCCATAGTGGAAAGTGCATCGGACACTGATATCCTTCAGAAGGGACTCACGGAAACAGATAGCTGGTGCCAGAGCCATGGCCTGAAGTTAAACGCCAAAAAATGTATAGTCATACCCTTCGGGAAAACAAGGTAACCCCAAGCTACCATATAGGTGGCAATCCACTAAGCACAGAAGAGGTTATCAGGGACCTGGGGACCCAGGTTGACAGTGGCCTTTCTTTGACACTCACATTGCTAAAGTGGTTAGAAAGACCTTCTACATTGCCCACCTGATCATGAAGGGATTCACATCCAGATCTAGTGAGGTCATTGTTCCCCTGTACTCTTCACTTATCAGACCAATGATCGAGTACAATGCCCCATTCGGGATGTATCTCACCAGACATCTGCAGCAATTGGAGAGGCCCCAAAAGTTCCTCACCAAAAGGATAAAGGGACTCCAAAATCTGTCATATGCTGCCAGATTGAAGAAACTCCAGCTCTATTCAGTCGCATACCGTCTGCTCAGAGGTGACATGTGCCTGACATACAAGGCCATGTCCAACCCGAATTAATGGACATGCTCCACCTCAAAAAATCCAAATCCACCAAAACCACTAGAGCAAGCGACTTAAACCTTAGCACGGATATAAATAGGACGTGCTGGAGGGATAGATTTATCACTCAGAGACTCCCTATGCTGTGGAATAAAATCCCGGTCCATGTGAGGCAGAGCACCTCGCTGACTCTGTTCAAGAGAAATCTAGACCTGTGGATGGGAGATCGTAGGTTTACCCCGGGAATCATCTCTGGGTCACTGCTGGACAGAGGCACAACAAACTAATGGGCACAGTATTTTTTCATATAAGGGGTGGCGTAAGCCACAATAATTTGGGCTAGGCTTATAAATGCCTTAGGGCAGATAGTCTAGTATAAACCTATGAACCTATGAACCTATTAACTGGGAACCATATATGACACCAAATGTACAGGCACAGAGATTCCTGGATTTTGTAAAGAGAAGCTCCCTGGACCAGATTGTCAGTACACCCACCACTGGTGTAACCATACTGGAGCTGGTCCTCACTAATATGGGAGTGTGCTGCGCACCCCTAGTGTAATGTCTTTTGTGGTAAGGTCAGTCCACAAAATGGTATCTTTTGAAGTAAAAATAATAACTGGAAGCCCAGCTAATCCTAGAATATTCAGGAACTACTCTAAGGCTAATGTCCTACTATTAAGTGATACCCTGGCAAAATTTCAAGCCCCCATAAACCCTGAGAACACTGCTGCATACATGAAACTGTTCCCAGAAACCCAATGCAAGCATGTTAATAGCTGCATAGAGGCATCTGTACCCACCAGGAAGAAGTATAGAACTAACTCAGAAAACAAGCCGCTGTGGTGGAATCACAACATCAATAGGCTGTATAACAGAAGGAAGAAAATCATGGCAAAAATTAGGAGGTGCAGCACCCAACAGGATAAAAGCACTCTTATCAAACTAAACAAACAACTCAGAGGACAAATAAAGACTGCCAAACCCAAATTTGAGGTAAATTTGGCCTCCCAGGCCAAGGACAACCATAAGGCATTCTTTAGCTGTGTCCGCAACCTCAAAGGCAATGCACAGTTGTGTGCAGAGCTTACTGTTAATGGAGCCACCTATACTGAACAAGAAGATATAGCAAATCTACTGGCCAACAAATTAATTCTCCAACTTTACCCCTCTCTCCCCCTCAATCTTCCCTCAGGAAATACCACCACATATATCTCTTCCTGTTATCACTAGGGAACAGATTCTTAAGGCTCTCTTTAAGGCCAAGAAGACTGTATCAATAGGGGCAGACAATATTCGAGGATGCCTTGTAAATAGCATGAGACATGACCTATCAGGCCCTCTGGAATTGTATTTAACTGTAGCCTCCAAACAGGTTTCATGCCTCATGAATGGAGAACAGCAACAGTCATCCCCCTGCACAAAGATGGGCCATCTACAGACCCTGGAAACTACAGACCCATAAGTCTCACTAGTCTTATATGCAAAACCATGGAAAGAATTATCATGGAAATGATCAGTAATGACATAGGAAACATCCAGACACTGGACCCAACCCAGTTTGGTTTTGTCAAGGGCAGATCATGCCTACTCAACCTGCTGGACTTCTTTGAGAAGGTCACCAAAGCAATGGATGAGGGCAGAATGGTTCAATCTGCCCGCCTTGACCTGGCCAAGGCATTTGACACAATACTGCACTTAGGAATTATTGACAAACTCAAGAGATTAGGTACAAACCCTTATGTCACCTAATGGATAGCTAGCTGGCTCACAGACAGGACCCAAGAAATTAGAACTGGGGAATCCACCTCTACAAAGAGGCCAGTCACAAGTAGAGTCCCTCAGGGATCGGTCCTGGGACTGGTCCTTTTTGGCATTTACTTCTCTGAAGTCAAGGTCAATGTCAGAGGTCTCTGGCTGACTAAATTTGCAGATGATTGCAAACTCGGAGCTGTCATTAAATCCCACACCAACACAAATGTTCTCCAGGAAGTACAAATACAGACAATCCAAAAACTGAAGGCACTGAAGACACCAGCAACTCAGCAAGAAGTTTAAAAATTTATTAGTAATGAGCCAACAAGATTAAGCGCTTTTCTCATTCTATAACCAAGACTTCATCAGAATTTAAAAATTCAACAAACTACAATATTTAAATAGTAAAAAAATCACATGACCACCACCTCAATTAACAACAGAAGCACATTTGTTAACCCCATGATATCAAGTACAAAAGAAGGTAGTTAGAACATAAGGTGCAGGATTTACACTTTGTATAAACGCAGTACACTACTGACTGAAATAGATTCATTAAGGCCAGGGGGCACACAAGCATTCAACCTTAGTTGCCACATCATTTCTCTATATTCGATAAGATCTTCCCATGGCCCTCCCCTCATATTCTGGGGTACAAAATCCAATCCAAAAAATAAAAAGGAATGATCAGGGTGTGCTTCCACATGCTTGTATAAAGAGTTTATAACATTCTTATTCCTTATATCTAGATTGTCCTTGTAAATATGCTCTTTAAATTTCTGTTTGGTTTTTCCCACATAAAAACACAAACATTGAACAAACTTTGCCACATCGACTAAACCCATTGAATTACAAGTGCGGTGGAATGAAGTAACCAACTTGTGGGTCCCTACCACTAGTGTGTTACCCTCAAAAATAAATTTGCATTGGTTGCAGAGTCCACACTTATAGGTTCTCCACCTCTTGGCTGAATTTGAAGCCAGTTTTTCACTGCCTTCCAACAGTTTTTTTTTTCAAGTTCTTCCCTGTCCTATATACTATACATGGTCTATCACCAAACTTCTCAAAATCTTTTGCATAACACGAAAATATTTTCCAGTTCTTACATAGTATGTTACCAATTGCATCACTGTCCACAGCGTAAGTTGTGACAAATGCCTTACCATAATTTTTAATATTGTCACCTGTAGCATATCTGTCATTAACATTCTCCATAATTTGAGTAGTGGAACCCTAAAAAGAGGTAGGACGGTGCCTTCTAACCTTTTAGTACTAACCTCAATACGAATAATAATCAATTGCAATGGATACCCTCTTGCCTGGAACATGTCAAGAAGTTTGTTACTTTCTTGCTTAAACATATTGTCATCAGAAATCATTTCAGCCAGATGAATAAATTGTCCCTTTACCACCCCTTTTTTAACATGCCAAGGGTGGCAACTTGTGTAATGCAAGAGGGAATTTGAATAATGGGGTTTCCTATAAATGTTAGTAGTAAGCCTCTCCTTAACATGATCTTTGGCTGTTAGCACATCTAGGTAGCTAATGCTTTAAGTGCTGTAGGAATAAGTAAATTTCAAAAACAAGGTAGTGGAATGCAAATAGTTTACCAAGTCAGTTGCTTCTTCTTCATTCATTTCCCCTTTTAAAAAAATATCATCAAAAAATCTGGCATAGATTTTTAATGCCTGTATTTTTGGGTTACTCAGTATGTACTGTTTTTCCCACTGCACCATGATTATATTAGTAAGAGGTGGGGAACCTACAAGTGTGGACTTTGCAACCAGTGCAAATTTATTTTTGAGGGTGACACACTAGTGGTAGGGACCCACAAGTTGATTACTTCATTCCACTGCACTTGTAATTCAGTGGGTTTAGTATATGTGCAAAGTGTGTTCAATGTTTGTGTTTTTATGTGGGAAAAAACAAATGGAAATTTAAAGAGCGTATTTACGAGCACAATCTAGCTATAAGGAATAAGAATGTTAAAAACTCTTCATACAAGCATGTGGAAACACACCCTGATCATTCCTTTTTATTTTTTGGATTGGATTTTGTACCCCAGAATATGAGGGGAGGGCCATGGGAAGATCTTATCGAGTACAGAGAAATGATATGGCAACTAAGTTTGAATGCTTGTGTGCCCCCTGGCCTTAATGAATCTATTTCAGTCAGTAGTGTACTGCGTTTAAAATCACACAAAGTGTAAACCCTGCACCTTATGTTCTAACTACCTTCTTTTGTACTTGATAACATGGGGTTAACAAATGTGCTTCTGTTGTTAATTGAGGAGGTGGTCATGTGATTTTTTTACTATTTAAATATTGTAGAGTTTGTTGAATTTTTAGATTCTGATGAAGTCTTGGTTATAGACTGACGAAAGCACTTTATCTTGTTGGCTCATTACTAATAGTTTTTTTAAATTTCTCACTGGCTCACTGGTGTCTTCAGTACCTTCAGTTTTTGGATTGAATGTATTTGTTGTCCCTGGTTCCTGGTTTGTGTTCTCCAGGAAGTGCTGACACAAACAAATAACTGGAAGTCACCCACCCCTGGTAAGTATCATATTGATAACATATCCCTAAGAGATGGCCCAGTAGTCATGGACTTGGGGACACACCTAGACGGTAATCTAGCCTTTGACCATCACGTGTTTACAGTATGAGGAACTCATTTTATGTTGTGCAACTTATAAACAAAGGTAGTATGGCATTTAGACACAAGGAAGTCATCTTTCCACTGTATTTGCCATTCATCAGACCTATTATTGAGTACAGTGCCCCCTTTGGTATATACCTAACCAGCAAATACTTTAAGGTGAAAAAGACCAAGACGAATAACTGCCCACAAAGCACAGGATCCAAATGCCAACAGTTGAAGTGATAATAACCGATAATGGTCAAAAGCAACTTTATTACACAAAAATAATAAATGAAGTTAAGCGCTTTCACTCGGTCAGTACCGATTTTGTTCTGAAGAAGCTCGGTACTGACCGAGTGAAAGCGCTTAACTTCATTTATTATTTTTGTGTAATAAAGTTGAATATACCTAACCAGCCATATCCAACAAATAGAACATCCACAGAAGTTCCTCAATAAAAGAATAAAGGGCGTAAGTAACATGTCCTGTGCAGACTGACTCAAGGCCCTATCCCTGTATTCTCTCTCCTACAGGTTGTTGAGGGCAGATCTATGCCTGGCAAACAAGGCATTGTCAGACCCCACTTTGATGGACCTCCTACATATCTACAAAACAAACAGCATAAGAATTACCCATTCTAAAGACTTAAACCTTGCCTGCGATGTAAATAGGACCTGCTGGAGAGACAGGAATGTTTCCCAGAGACTACCCCTTCTCTGGAACAGACTCCCCATCCATGTGAAGCAGCATTCCTCCCTAACCCAATTCAAGTGTAACTTGGACAATTGGATGGGGAACAGGAAATTCATCCCTGGTTTAGCACCTATGTCTCTAATGGATGCAAGCAGCCTGTAAATGGTTTATTTCTCAGGCCCCTGCTTGTGAATTTTTCACCTCTTAAGCCCCTGCTTACACTTATCAATGGAAGGAGAACTTAGAGATTTGAGATCATTAGCCTAGTAGACACCTACGAATGTATAATATTCTAAATCAGTCTAATCTGTACTAGAGCTTACCAGATATGTTTCCTTCAACATAAATTTAGTTCCATACCTTTTTGGTGTGAAATATTGTTGCACTTGTTCTGTATCTGATGATTCATTTAAACTGTATAAAGTAACTCAGGGCATTCTTAAACACTAATCCACTGGTAATATTTGTGTTTTGCTTTATTGTCTAGTAGCTAATATACAGTAGTTTGAGGAAAACAAGCTTTTTTGTTGTGAAACAAGATGAAAATAATTTTGTTACTTGGCTGTAAAATTATGTATATGCACCATTTAGTATTTTTTTCACTTTCTGATCATGAACTTATTCTTAGAGAAGTGCAGAGTTAAACAGTAAATGCAAAATACTTTTTTCAGGCTTTCATATTTTCTGACATTTGTTGATAATCATTTCTCATCAATATCATACATTCTTGGCACTCAAATAACTTGACTGGTAAAAGATTGGGTACAAATATAGTGTAGAAAGGTACTGATGAACAGCAAATAAAGGAGTTTCAATGATAATTCAGAAATGCTGCTTAAATGAAGGAGCTGCAGTGAAATAACACAGGCCTGTGTCAGGAGAAATATTTACAGAGCAAGCCTGCTGCAGGGAAAAAGGGCATTAATGTCAACAGTACAAGGCAGAAATGATGTCAGATGAAAACTTTTTATAGTTTTCCTCTCAGAATGTTGGGCATATTCCAGAGTACCTTAAATTTTTGTGTTTGTTACTTTCTGTCTTCAGTTAGGCACTTGTTCATTTTGTATATTTAATAATTTGTTAACTGGGTAAGTTAATTATACTCGAATCTTTGCCAGTCATGGCACAGGTCACTAGGGAAGGAGAAAATACTATATGCATAGATACTGTAGAGTATCAATTTAGCCTAAACAGTATATCTTTGGAGATATGAAGACACCAGAGTACATGGAAGAAAACATTTATGAGCTGCAAAGAGCATGAAAACTCAACATAGTTTGTAACAAGAGGACAGGATGAATAATGTGCCCCTCAAGAATGTTTTGATAGGTGCTGTGGGATTTTTACATCCACCTGAGCTACCACCAGCTCAGGCTGATGGGGCCTTGGTTTAACATCACGTCTGAAGGACAGCACCCTTACAAGTGCTGCATCTCACTTGTACTGCATTTCAGTGTCAGTATTGGAAATAAAAAAGAATCCACAGCCGTCTAATCTTCCAGCATCAAAGGCGAGTGTGCGACCTGTTGCAACACTGACACTACCTTTTTTATTTTCTTGTACTTACCCAACCCCTCTTCCCTTTTTTCTTTGTTGCAGGATATGGATGATCTTGACAGCAACACTTTTGCTGGCTATTTCTTAAGGAGTTCCTAGACTGATGAAATGAGCCATAGCACCAGCTGAATGGGCATGGATAGCATAATAGGCTTTCTTCCATAGTTTATATTCATTTTTGGGAACAAACGTATGGGGCAATTGTCGTTTATGAATGTTGCTTTTCTTTTTTGGCTTGCTTTTTGAATTGTCATTTGTTTATGCCTTTTATTGTTTGGAACATACCTCTTGCAACTATGTTGTCATGTATAACCATATTCAAACTTTTATTTATTTATGTATTGCCATGGTGATACAGCGGTAGCATTGTTACCTCACAGCAAGAGGTTCTCCCGTTCGATTCTCGGCTGGAGTGCCTTCTGTGTGGAGTCTGCATGTCCTCCCCGTGGTCGAGTGGCCTCTGAAAGACATTCGGGAATGGGTGTGCCTTTGCTGAAGGGTGGGCATTGGGCTGGCAACTTGGAACCATAAAAAATCTACTGCCAATCATTAGCGGACCGGAGTTCCTCTGTGGTGACCCCTAACCGGGAAAAGCCGAAAAGGCAAACAACAACATTTATGTATTTATTTTGCAGGATATGGGGACTCTGTTATTATATAGAAATTGTTACCATGCTGAATTTGATTTTGAATACCCCCCCCCCCCCCCCCAGCTATTCTGAATAGAGCATATTAAGCTGGAAAACCAGAAATCAAAATCACAACCCAGATGCTGGAGCTGTGAAACACCATAAGTAAACAGTTGTGCCACTCCGACTCACATGATTTTGTTCCCTCCCCAACATGTGTGCACACACACACACAGATAGACACATTCATTAATCACATTTCTCTCTTTCCTAAACCTAACTTTCTTGCTTTGATGTCTTTATTTTATGATATCTCAGGTTTAAACTAAATATTTTCTGTTTACAACTGCTACTCTGAGTTTTAATTTAGTTTTATTTTACTAGATCAGTGAACTTGTCCTTCTCAACCACTTTTCAAGCAGACCACAAAGACAAAAATAAATAGGACCAATCAATTTATTTTTTTCTATGTATTTGTGTGTATATCTGTCTAGCCATTTGTCTGTATATAGATAGTGTAGTCAATCAAGCAGCATATTTTAGGTATTTTCATATGCTCTGGCGAAACTGTTATAAAAAGAAAGTATTTGTATTATTTAGATAGTACTTTACTAGCAAAATGGCTTTCTTCTCTTTTTCTTTTGCAAATGCAGAAGACATAAAATATAGAAATTACTTCAGTGCATATATAAAGGTAATCAGGCTGGCTGAAATCACTGAATGAGATTTTTTTTTTCTTTTTTTTTTTTTTTTGTGCTACATGAAATTTTCAAAAATACTGTCTCTTGAGACCTGAGTCTTTTGCCATATTATTACTAGTCTGGGTTTATCATCTGTCCTGAGTGCTCATGTATTCTGAAGGTCACATTCTTCTAATCATGCAGTATCCATATTAACTCAGGCAACATGGGCTTTACCTGACATGCATATGATAACCCTATTACTGCAAAATACATGTGTGGTTGATATGCTCTAATGATCCATTCAGACTGTGGTTTTCGTTCTTTCTTAGTATTTTATAGAGAAGAAGTAATGAATTTATTATCTCTGAAGTTGTTTATACTTTATTGATCCAGAGTGTAAATAAAATGTCACAATAAAAGGCTGAGGATACTTTAATTATGTCATAGGCTAACTTCAAAAGATAGGTCTTTGAAAATCTGTTAAAATGGTTAATGTGGGGAACTATCTTGCCCAATTTAGAGAAAATTAGAGATGAGTGATATGGTGACAGAAGGAGCACATACCGGATGTTTCTAGCTGAGCTGTGGATACCTTTAAAACTCAAATGATAATGGGCGAAAAAATTTAGGAGGCTTGTATGGGTCCAAGAACTGTCTGAGATAAGGGAGACCAATATCATGCAGGGCTAAATAGACGAATAGAGGAACATTAAATAATGTGAAATCAGAAAACCAGTGCAGGCTCTGCAGAAGAACATTAATGTGATGGTGTCTTGAAATACCAGTAAGTAATAAGGCACCAGAATTCTGCACTAGTTGCAGTTAATATCAATGTCAGAAAGCTCTAGGTATAGGGCATTTCAACAGTCCAAATGAGATTACATCAGGGCATGTGCAGAAAGGTCTTGTGGTGGGAGTTAATGCTTGATGATGCCAATATTTCTTAAATTAAAATAAAATGATGTTGCAGCAGAAGACACCTGGTTCCATATTGTCAGTCTGTCAGCTGTCAATGCCCAATCAAATATTTCTCATGTTATAAAAACCCCAAATTATCACTGCCATGAATAATGATAGGAACTAAAACCAGACAGTTAGAGTGACTTAGGGTGGTGTCAGTAACCATGGTGTTAGATGTGTTGAGCTTCAAGTCATTCACTTTTGGATGCATTCCAAGTCCTTACCAGGAGAATTCACATTAGATGTATAGACATGTTTTCCTGAGGGAGGGAGAGGTAAGTTTGTGTGCAATCTTCATAGCAGTGATACCATAAACATCTTCCCCTAATATGTTCACCAAATGGCAGCATATATGAGTAGAATAACATGGGACTCAGAGTTGATCCCCGTGAGACACAGGAGATAACTTGATAACTGGCCGAACTACATGGTCCAGAAATAGTCCTCTGACTACATTCAGAAATATAAGAGATAAACCTGTCAAGCAAAGTACATAAAGCCCCACAGTAACATTGTGCATCATCCAAAAGACCTTTGTGGTCCGCTGTATCAGATGTTAAAGAGAACTCATAGCAACAAGGATGGAATAATAATGTTGATCTCTTACCATTAGAAGATAATTCATGACCCTGGTATGGACCATCTCAGTGCTAGGGCTACTGCAGAAACTAACCTGGAATGAATTATAACTTCTATGCTATTATTAGATTGAATCAAGCTGTGAATAAATTAACTTAATTACCTTTCTAATAAATGGAAGGTTAGTGATAGGGCACTAAGTATCAAGATTGTCAAAAATTAAATGTCTTTATAGAGGTCACCATGACCTCCTTCTGCACAACTGGAAAGGATCCACTATTCATTGAAGATGAGATGATAGCTCATTAGACCCAGAAGATCAAGACATCTTGCTGAGAATGGGTCTAAGCTGTAGGTGGAAGGCTGCATGCTTGAGACCAAGGAGGTGAGGCCAGGCTATTTCAACATGTGGAACTCACACTAAGAAAAAAGGGCGTGTCTCAATGTGGGCAATATAAACTTAGCTCTATCCTAACATGGAAGAACAAACTGTCTTCAGTAATGCCATCTTAGCTGATAAGTATCAAATATTGCCAGTTCCTATTCATTAAAGAAAATAATTCTACAGGTAGCAAGAGTGAGTGAATTACTTAACCTGCCAACCACCTGAAAGAGTACAGCCAGTTGATTCAGTGCAGTGGAGATCACCTATGCAGGAACGTTTCCTTCTTATGAGAGATCCCTGCTTGATAAGGAGCACAGTGCTCATCAAGTGTAAGCTTGGTACCAAAGAGGCCAGTACAAATCCAGTTATCCTCAAGCCTTCGTCCAAGTCTCCCTGTTTCATTGAGCTCAGAATCAAACCATGGTTCATAGGGAGTGAGGTGAACCATGCATTTATGAGACGGGGCAATCTGATGACCTAGTAGCCTTATTAACTTCTAGTTTTAGTTCCATATTCAGAGGACTATTCCTGGGCCATCTAGTAGCCAAAAGCAGTTTAGCTGGTCCCTCTGCAATAGAAAACTAAAGGAATTAATGGAAGACAGGAACAAACTGGTTTACATTTACAACATGAAACTTTCTGCATTCCACCAGCTTAAAGGAACTACAACCAAAGTAAAACAACTAAGAACCTGCAAGCTCCAATGAAAATGAATGAATTATCTGGTCATAGCATATCTCTGAATTGTCTTTGATTAACATCAGCACTCAGACATGAAAGCATAGCATTTTCCCTGATTGCTCATGCATCACATTGCCAAAGGCACATCCCTACATGCAAAGAAGCACTCATCCATTCCCTCTTAAGCATGCTGCAGCACAGACACACACACACACACACACACACACACAAAATGCCTACCTACCCTAGTGCAACCACCCAGGCAGATGTACACTCACACAGAAATTCACAGACAGGCACACACACACAAACTAACACACCCCTAACCCCATATCTTCACTGGATTTACTTACACCATGACTGCACAGAAGTGAATGGGTGACTGCAGTCTTTTGATGTTGGTCACATTTTCCTTCAACAATGATATTTAATCATTCAGTAGTGCAAATCAGGAGCTGCTGGCATTGCTGGGGGGATGGGGGCACATGGTTAATTTGCATTAGCCACATCTGCAGATTACCACATTAGCATGAAGCTCTACCAGTGAGACTGGCAGACTAAGTCTAAGACTCTTAAGGCTGTACTATGACTCCCACTAGTGGAAAACAGCAGCCACAGTGAGGTCTAAGAATTGGAAAGGCTTACCCTGAGGAAGTGCTCATGTCAAGACTTCCCAGCCTTGCTAAATCCCAGCCCATATTCTGTTACTAGTAATTCTGCCTTTCCATTAGCAGTCAGCTCTGTGCACACTGTTGCACATTCCACCCCCTTTGGCCTAAGCTTTCTGAGATCAGGTCCTGCTAGTAATGCATAAGACTTCTAGTTTACAGCGTGTATAATTTAAATCTTATTTTTACACCATCTGTCACTGAGAGGTCAGATCAGGAAGCATGAGTAAACTAAGACAAGTAATAAATTCTGTTAGCAGAGTTTTATGACTGTTGACACAGTAAACAGTAACAATGCAGGTCAGGCTTTATTCAAACAACCCATAGCAAAGTCCTTATCTAACTGCCTTTAAATTTAAAAATAAGAACATGTACCTGTTGGAGGTAGTTCACATAAAACAACAAAGTGCAGAGACTGGAAATCCTACTATGACAGTTTAAAAACCTGAGCATGCATTCTGTGAAAGGAATATGACAGAAACCTACAGCTGTCATAATGAGGGCTACAGGAGTGCAACAACTTGATGGGATCCATGGATATAGCTAGGCATGTGACCCATACAAACAATGGTGCATACATTTATTTCCAAGGGACAACATTTTGCTTAGCACAGAAACAATGAATACTATTTGTTTCAAATATATAGGTCATAGCTAATTACTAGGCTAGCTGCCCCTGTGGCCCATTTTAATCATATCCACTTTCCCTCTAAAAGGTGGGAATCAAACCCTGTACCTTGTATTTGTGATACAAGTACCTTTGCCATTATACTAGGTGAGCCAACAAAGAAAATAATTACCTATACAGATGTATGCTTAATATATTAATAATGATCCAATTAAAGGATTCTAATGTAAGAACTTTAGTTTCTATATGTATCTTTATTTCCTTAAGAAATATACCAGGGGGAAGGTAGTTATGCCACTTAGGAGGAAAGAAACAATACACTGGAAATTGGGTACAGATCCAGAAATCATAGTTTTGCCAATGAGAAGAACATATGCTTTGATAATGTAATATAAAAAAGTGAGAGTTGATTGCTTGAAATCAACACTTCTTAGGGAGGGATTAAGAGTGTAAGAAACAAAGTCCCCGTTCAAATACTGTGCAAACATGCATATCTTCACAGAAAAGCCATAGAAACAATAATATGAAGACTGAAAACTGCATAAAACTACAACTAGCATTTTAGCTTTGGGCCATGTTCAATGCAACATATAACCTTTCAAACTATGACATTAAAATGTCAAGGTCACCTGATTAATTATTCTGACTCTGGTTCTGCTTCGTCTGCATTACAGATGAAAGGATACATCCAAAAATCAAAGTAAATGTATAATAAATGTACAGTGTAAGCACCATGACTCTTCTAAGCTATCAGTTTCTGTATCTTTTGCTTAAAATTACATCTCTTTATAGTTCTTACAGCAAATACAATTTTTATATGTATAACAGCCACCTGACAAACTATTCAGTTAGTGTATTCTATTTTTTTAAGTTACATAGCCAGCAGTGATGAATTGTAATACCTTTCATGGTTTCTTTCCTATGACCAGAGCATCCAGTGTTCTCACAAAGCATAGCAAAGTAAGATATCCTGACTAGAGAATGTCTTAAACAGAAAGCTAATTGAAGATCAATAGTTTTCTAGGTGGAGCAGGCAATATTACATATAGGTGAGGACTGGAATTTGATTTGCAGCAGTGAGGATGCATCGGGGGGCCCAGAAGGGAAAATATAACAAATGAGGGTAGGTTTTGAAGAGATTTATGAAAATATTTGGCACTGAAGATGTAAATTCAGTAGTAGGATTTAGGAATGTATTTACATATTATTCTCCAAGGCATAAAAACTGGGCAAGGCTAGACAGAAATTATATTTCAAATGAGCACGTGGATTTAATTAAAAGTTTTTATATGGATCCAATAACTATTTCAGATCACGCACATGTAATAACTAAAATAAAAATGCAGGGTAATGAAATAAAAATGAGACACTGGTGCTTTCCCAACTGTGTTAAAAAGAAAGGAATTTAAGGAATGGGTAGTGGAAATTATTCGGGAGTTATTAGGGAAGATTGAAATTTCTGCTGAAAATATAGCTGGGGTGGAATAAAAATAAAGTGCAGTTTAAAAATAGGGTGGAAATGAAAGAGTGATATGGTTAAGAAGTAATAAGAATTATTTATTGGGAATGACAAAGGTTAAAGTATTGCAAAATAGAGGGAATCTGACAGAACAAGAAGAGGAGAGGAGCGGAGCAATTCTTCCTCATAAGTTGCATAATTGCCTTCCCCCCTCTGGTATACATCTTAAATGGAGCAGTGATGCAGCGGTTAGCATTGTCACCTCACTGCAGGAGGTTCTCCGGTTTAATTCTTGGCTGGGGTGCCTTCTGTCTGGAGTCTGCATGACCTCCCTGTGTTCACGTGGGTTTCCTCTGGGTGCTCCAGTTTCCTCCCACATTCCAAAGGCATGTTCTGGAGCATTTCTCCCTGGGCCTCCACTGAAAATGAGCTCTGTCCCAGTCTGACTTTTGCAGTAAACAAATGTTAAATAAATAAATAAAATAAATAAATTGCAGAATGTTAAATAGAAAATATGGGATTATCTTGACAATATGCATGAGTTTAGAAAGACTGCTGTTAGGCAACTGTTTTTTGTTACTAACTCCAGAGCACAAAAACTTTTAGTGCAACGACTCAGACAACAGAAAGAAGAAAGGGTTGTCACCCTGCTTAGGGAGCCTGTAACAAGGAAGGTGACAAGAGATCCTCAAAGCTCATAGGTTAGGCTCATAGGTTAGTACTAGGCTAACTGCCCTTGCGAGCCATTGTAAGCCTAGCCAATTATTCCTTGTGAGACTCGAACCCTGCACCTTGTGTTTGTAAGGTAAACACCTTAACCATTAGGCCACCATCCCAACCCAAAATTCTAATAAGTTCATAGGTTCATAGATTAGTACTAAGCTAGCTGCCCTTGCAAGCCATTTTAAGCTTAGCCAATTATCCCTTGGAAGACTCAAACCCTACACCTTGTGTTTGTAAGGCAAACGTCTTAATCATTAGGCCACCCTCCCTAATATAGAAGTACTAGAAATATTTCAGACATTTTATGGAAAAATGTATAAAGCAGAGAAATATGGAAATCAAGAAAAGGTAAAAATGGAAATGTTTATGGAAAAAATAAATATGCCAAGGTTAGAGGTAGATAAGGCTCAATTAATAACAGGATAGGTGGAGATGAGATAAAAATGGTGATGCATAACCAATCTACAGGAAAGTCATCAGGAAGAGGGGAAAAAACTGATAAAGATCTGGAAGGTTTCCTTTAACAGTATTTTAAAAGGAGAAGAAGCACAACATCCTCGAAAAAAGTGGTGGTAGCTGTAATACCTATAGATGGAAAAGACCAATAAAGGCCCATTTCAATTCTAAACCATGATTATTAAGTGTGTTTGTCTATAATAGCTAAAAGAATGGCAAAGGCTATGCCAAAATTGATAGATATGGATCAATGGAGTTTTGTGGAGGGTGGCAAACATTTGACAACATTAATAGAACATTAACAATTCAAATGGAAGCAGAATGTAAGAAAATACCACTGTTGCTGGTGGGTCTTGATGCAGAAAAAGCATTTAACGGAGTAAGTTGGGATTTTATGAGTATGGCACTGGAAACATTTGCATTCCCTTGTAAAATTATAAGGTCAGTTAAGAGGATATATGAGGGATTGGAGGTGAAAATTAAAGTGGTTGGGTTCCTCTCTGATAAGTTTTGTTTGAGCAGAGGAGCAAGGCAGGGGTGTCCTCTTTCCCCTTTTTTATTTGCATTACACTTAGAACCATTGGCAAAGAAAATAATGGACTCAGAAATTCAAGGATATAATTGGCATGGTAGTCAAGGAACGCTGGCTTTATTTGCAGATGAAAAGGGCATTTCAGTGTTGTGGAACATTTTGAGACAGTTTCAATTCTTTTTGGCATACAAAATTAATGAAGATAAAACAAAGGTAATAGCTGTAAACTATGTACCTGCACATGAATTGATTTAACAATATCCATATTTGTGGGGACATGATAAAATTAAGTACTTAGGCATATGGTTTAAAAAGGATTTGTTTGTGGCAGCTAAGAATATATGGGAAGAGACTAAACAAAAGATAATACAAAAACTGAGAACATGGAAGCTCTTGCCTATGGGTATGGATAGCAAGTTCTTTTAGTTTTATACACAGGTCAGGCATACTTTTAGCAACCAGAAGAAAAGACATGGATTGCAATTAAAAAAGAGTTGAAGGATTTTATCTGGAAGGGGAAGGCGGCAAAGGTCAAGTGGGATAAGCTGATACTTCCAATAGAACAAAGTGGTTTTGGATTACCTGATTTGAAGGGGTATTTCAGAGCTATACAGCTAAAGCTCCTATACATAGCACAAGCAGAAAGCTATAATTCAAAGTGGAAAGGGACGATGATAATGATGAAATGGGGGGGCTCAAGAAACAAGGAGAGACTGGAATAACAGTAACCATGCAGAATATTATATTCATAAAGTAGCAGAAAGTATTCTAAGAACTAAGCCAACAGAGAAAATGTGAAAGGATATTCTGCTGGTAGGAATTACTGCAATTAGGGATACAGACAACAGTCATGAAGGGGCTGGAATTTACTGGAGAAAACTGGAAAGGAACCAATGTATTGGGAGCAAATAATTAGAGGGGAGAAGGTAATAGAATGGGAAGAGGCCAAGAAACCATTTGGACTGCAGGTTACAGATTGTCTTCCTTATCAAGGATTGATATCAGAGTATAAGCAAAGAGAAAGTAATAAGGGGATCCTAAGTGAAAGACCAGCAGTAGAAGAGTTTTGGGTAGAATCTAAAACAGAAGCTGCTGTTAAAAAGGGATAATTAGTAGAGCAAATAAAATATTGCATGATAATTATAAGAATCAAGTAGAGGTGGTTAGAAAGGATTGGGAAGAGAGATTAGTTAAGGACTTCACAAAGAAACAAATGGGGATATATGTATCACTCCCAAATATGCAACAAAGTGTAGAAGATTTAGAATCTTTGCTTGGGAGTGTTTACATAGATGTTCTATACCTCGAGTAGACTCCAAAGAATAGATAGCAAATGTTGGAGGTGTGAGGGGGAAGAAAGAGATGATTAGAAATATATTTTTTGGGAGTATAATGAGCTGGCTGACTTTAAAAATTCCCTGCAGACTACTCTATCATAAATACTGGGTGAAGAAATTGGTATAATTAAGGAAATATGTTTTTGAGCTATGATATAGAATCAGAATTGCCTAGACATAATGAGGCTTTGCTGAGTCTAATTATGGTGGCTGCCAAAAAAGCAATTACTGGAAAATGGAAATCAAAGTCTAAACCGATATACTAGAAGTAGTGAATATAGTAACAGAGATAAAGCAACTGGAATTGGGATCTTTAGTAAACGCTAGAGCAAATTACATAGAAAAATAGGACTTGTGGGAACAACACATGCAGAGGAGGAATGAGGTTTAAAAGAAACCAGGATTTGAATGAGCTATGTAATGTTTATTGACAATGATAAGTGGTTTATAATGTTTGCAACTAAAAATATGTTAATGTGGTTTGTTTTCTTTTATATAAATGTATGATTGCCTATGTCATAAGTGATCATTTAATGATGGTGGAATTTTCTGGAACAATTTCCACAGAAAAATGGTTTGGAGGAGGAATGAGGTTTAAGAGAAGGGAGTCACTAAATAATTTATATAATGCTGCTTCGATTATATGATGTACAACAATATATGTGATATATAATACTTGTAAACTTGTTAATATAGTTTGATTGCTTTTACATAAATGTAAGTTTACCTTTCACAAGTGATAATTCAATAAAGTTGTTTAAAAAAGAGTTTTCTAAGTGTAATATATACTTCAAAGGGATGAAAGCCACTGAACTAGGCAGTGAGGTGTTTGTCATTTTTTTCTGAAATCCAAGACTTGAAATTTATAAATGACGATATTAGTTATCTAGAACTAAAAAATAGCTCCTTATAGTCTGATGCAGAGTAAGACACTGTGCAGATACATGTTTGAGAGGACCTTGACAATTGAATTAAGCCCTTCACTCATATAGCCAGGTAAATAGGAAAACATTTTCCAAATATTTACTGTTTTCACCGTAGTATAGTACATGTAAATGCTCTCACCTTGTTTCTTGTCATGCCATAGGAGATTTCCTTACCTCCTTGAAATACAAACAAGTGCTATATTAAAAAGTGGATTGAATAATGCCTTACTGCATTTTCCAGTAATAGTCCTACAAAGAGAATAAAATGTGCATAATTTTTGAAAAAATCACTTACTAGAAAATGGAAATCAAAATCTAAACCACCTGTATTTGAAATATTATTGTAAAATAGATAAAATAACTGGAAAAGGGGTCTTTAGAAAAGGGAAGGAACAAATTACATGGAAATAAATGGAATTTGTTTGAACAATGTTAGCAGAATAGTGTTCCAAGTCTCCAAGACCTGTAGACCACTGGTAGAGGCATTCTAACTCTCAGATGGGAATATGTAGTGCAACTTCCAACACTAGCCTTAGCTGCCTACACGTCCTGTTGAGTAAAGTTTGCAGATTTTTGATAAGAAAACAAAGGAGGGGATATCACTGCTTTATCATTGACACAGCAAAGTGATTATCGGTCAAAGAAAGTGCTCTTTTACTCCTCTGTTAACAGCTTTCAGACTGTAAGATCTTATTTATTCATTCTTTTCTCTGTTTATTTTGTTTGATAACTAGAAATGTCCAGTTTTGCAGATCCCATTTTCAGCAAAGGCTAGGGAGACTCCACGCAAAGTGACAAATCCAGACATAAATACAGCTGATCAAAACACAGTAGCTGCATTAGTATATGCAACAATGGCATAACTGCATAAATAATTATGTAAGGTGCAACACACAGCAGTATATAAGGTTGCATATTAATTTCTTTGAACATTGCTTATTCACTGTTGGCAAAAGTACCTGTAATTTTTTTCCATTGTCACAACAGTCTCGTTGTACTCAGATCTTACTTGTTACTGGATTCATAGACTGCAAGTCTTTTGTGCTTGAAGAGATTCCCCCAGGCCTCCACTTTAAATAGTCCCTACTTAGTTGGACCTCATCAACAAACAATAAAAAACAAACAGACAAAGACTAAGTACATATCATACTATACATGTAATCATGTCTTATTAGTTATTGAATTTTATTTGCATACATTGGAGCTTATCTCCTCGGGCCTCCGCTGAAAATGGACATCGATCAATGTTTGAGTGGGAACGATTGAGTAGATTATAAGTGGTGCAGAATGTTTCCAACTGTGAGTGTGTCAGTACAGTTTGTGATGTAAAATGCTTGAGACTAGGATTGTGTCAGTGTGGTTTGTTTTCTTTTATATCAATGTATGATTGCCCATGTAGTAAGTGATGGTTTGATAAAGATGTTTCTTGTTTAAAAAAAGCAGCAGGAATTGAATAATGTATATAATATTGCTTAGTTTACATGATATATACCAATATATGTGAAGTATAATGTTTATGTTAATATAGTTTGATTACTTTTATATGAATGTAAATTTGCCTATGTCACACGTGATAATTCAATAATGGTGTTTGGAAAAAGAACAGTTCAGAGGAATGGTGAGCGTGGAAGAGATGTGAAGAAGAGAGTACAGGCAGGGAGGAGTGGGTGGAGAGGAGTGTCAGGAGTGATTTGTGGCAGATGGGTACCAGTAAGAGTGAAAGGGAAGGTCTACAAGATAGTAGTGAGACCAGCTATGTTATATGGGTTGCAGACAGTGACACTGATGAAAAGACAGGAGTCAGAGCTGGAAGTGGCAGAGCTAAAGATGTTAAGATTTGCATTGGGTGTGACGAGGATGGACAGGATTAGAAATGTGTATATTAGAGGGTCATATCAGGTTGGACAATTTGGAGACAAAGCCAGAGAGGTGAGATTGTGTTAGTTTGGACAGGAGAGATGCTGGTTATATTGGGAGAAGGATGTTAAGGATGGAACTGCTAGGAAAAGTGTAAGGCCTAAGATAAGGTTTATGAATTTGATGAGAGAGGACATATGTGACCTAATGTTTGTCATGTGTCTCTTTTTACGTTAGAAACCTGAATGAACACCAAGGAGGCAAATTTATAAGCACATTCATGTCATTTCTATCAAAAAGGATACAAATTGTCTTTATAAGCATTCCCTTATAAGTAAGACCTCAGGTTTTAAGTTTTTTGTATTGGATAATTTTCAAGTTCAAGTTTAGTGGGGCATATGCTGTCTGTTTGAATTGTTAGTAGCACAACAGGTAGTATATTTGCTTTTGATACAGAAGGCTGTGGGTTCTACTCCCACAGTATGTAGATGGATTACTGATACTGTACTGTGTTGTACCTTAAAGGGATTGGATGCTGCAGTTCTGTGAATATCCTCCTTTGGAGGAGATACCTAGTAACTATGAACCTGTTATCAGTTTGCCATCCATTCCCTATTGCAATATTACTAGATTATCATTTTTTTAATGTAACATAGGCAGTTTATTCTTCAGGGGCAACAGGCACTTTATTTGTGGATGAAACAATGAAATATAAAGTTGTTTTGCTAGCAGCAACCTCTTTATTAATTACAAATCACTTTAATGTAAATTATTTAGATAACGTCTACAGAGATTGTACATATTTACTAATATTGATGGATTGTAATGATGGAAATTTGAGGTGACGTTTATCATGGAAATGTTCTGAACTGGGCAGCTGTTTCATTATTGCTTCATACATTTTGTTTCATTGCTTAATGGAAAAATGTTCAAAACAATAAAGTTAAAACACACTCTAACAAGTGTGCTGTATTATGCAACGAATATAATTTAATACAATCAGGAAGGTGAATCAAAGAACACATGTATGAGTGCAAGGGTCCTATGATTTGAAAATAGCCCAAAGGTAAACTTTATCCTCCATTGGCCAGATACGTTTTCTTTGACTGTGGGTTTCAGTGCAGTTTCAATGAATATGAGTTGCAAGGGCAGAGAAATTTTAATGCTAAGTCTAACAGTGTTTGTGCTATAAAACTTAAAGTAAAAGTTTGAAAATGAAATGCAAATAATCATTGTAGAGGTAAAGCATAAAGCTGTATGCACATTACAGTGCTGATGATAAATGGGGGGTAATAGCCAAGTAATGGGACACTGGAATGCCTGCAGGGTGGTGAGCTGTGTATGGGGGGGTGTCCCATTTGACCATGATTTTGTGAGGGGGGAGGGGTGACAAACACAAAGACAGCCCCGGGTGGCACAAGCATTAGCTACACCACTGACTGTATAGATTAACTCTCTGCTCATTACACCTATTTTAGGTAGTTGCACTGTTCTAGAGTCCCTACCACAGAATGCCTCTGAAATGTTTATTACTCCTAGCCATGGATTCTGTATATATATATATATATATATATATATATATATATATATGAATATATATATATATATATATATATATGAATATATATATATATATATATATATATATATATATATATATATATATATATATATATATATATATATATATATATAAATAGTTATATCTTTTGTCATTTAATCCAATCCTATTATCTATACTTATAACCATTAGCAAGAGTTGAACTGCCTTTATATATCATTCTGTATCGAGGACTGTCAGTCCACCTTGTCCCCTAGGCAGAATCATTCTTTCCCATTTTACTCTAGGGTTATTGCCTACTCTGAAAAATCTTCAGTTTAAGTATTCTTTTTTTCTGATGGTGTCTGAAAGTCTAACTTGGTACTACATATTAGTGTAACACCTGTACCCTTTGCTCCAGATTTAAATTTATATGATCCCATGTCCTTGGATTACCTTGTATCTTATCTAAAATATTCTGTTACAGTTTCTGCATGGAAGCTTCACAATTCCCTGCAATTCGTACCAATAAATACTTTAAAGCATTGCCCTGCCACCAATGAGGATATTTCTCCACCGTTTCAGTCTTTTTTCTCCTGTTAATTCCTTCAGCCTGAGTTTTCTCTGCATTGATTTTATATCCTGTTATCTCACCAGACCAATTCAGCATTTCAAATAGTGTAGGTATGTCCTCCTTAGGGTATGCTAAAGCTAATATTATGTCAAGTGTATATAAAGTCACTTTCATTTCTAACTCCCCACCAACAATAACCATTAATTGTCAGTTAACGTATACAACTAGTTAGGGGCTCCAAACACAATACAAGTAACAAGGGGGATAACCGGCATTTTTGCCTGGTACCCCTTGATAAGCATATATGAGCAGATATCCTTATTTTTACTTTAGTACTTGCATTCTCCCATTGATACAGTCCTTGTTGTGATAGCTTTACAAGTGCACTGGGAAATCCAGTACAGTCCAATACTGTAAATAAATATGTTCAGTCTACTCTATCAAAAGAATCTTTAGTGTGCAGTGAAATAACTGCACCTGCCTTTCCCACCCTTTGTTCATTTTGAGTTATCATGAGTCTGTGGTTGAATATCCTCAGACCTCTTATAAACATAATTGATCCATGTTTCTAATTGCAGCCATTATGTGTGTCAGCCTAGATAGCACAATATACATAAATATCTGATAACCATGGCTGAAAATTGTTATAGCTCTATACAAGCTGGCACATTTTAGATCTTTCTCTCCTTTTCGAAAAACAACAATTATCCCATTTTTCCATTAATGCAATCCTCCCTCTTCAATATTCAGTTAAAAAGTAAGACCCATGCTTTATCTAACTGTACCCCCACCTTAGTTTCCAGACTTCTATGGGGATCCTGTTGAACTATGGAAATTTCCCTGCTTTCTGTCTGCCTATCACTGCTCTAACCTCACACTCTTTAATATCTGACAGTATTATGTCTGTCATGGTATCCAGGATAAGTGGTTAAAAAGCCCTCTAGAAAATACTTTGCATTTGGTTTCTTCTCAGCTTTAATAAATCTCCTTGATATAAACTTTTTTCATAACAAAGCTATAGTTAGCTCTCAGTGGGAGATACAATGATCAAACAATGAAAACTATAAAAATGTTGAAAACAACAAGCTGACCACACTGGCTCCAAGAAATGAAAAGTCCTTCACAGAAAAAGTTCCTTTGGAAATAAAACCTCACTCACATTATACCTTCACATGTAAAAGTTCTTTTAAACGCACTCCGTTTATATTGCTGTCCAAATATACGTTCAGTTGAAATGATAAAACAAAATTACACCTTCACATGTAAAAAGAGAGGCAGAAACTTTATTAGAACCATAAAGTTAAGCGCTTTTCATCCCACAGGCTGTGGGACTTCTTCAGACCTGTGGGGCGAAAAGTGCTTAACTTTATCGTTTCAACTGAACGTATATTTGGACAGCAATATAAAAGGAGTGCCGTTTAAAAGAACTTTTACATGTGAAGATGTAATTTGAATGCCATTTTATTTCCAAAGGAACTTTTTCTGTGAAGGACTGTTCATTTCTTGGAGCCAGGGAGATACAATGATGTCAGCTTTACACCTCTTAATGGTGCTTTCCAGCCTATAAACTGTCTCCATGAACTAATATTCCTTCTTCTACCATCTGCAATAGACCATCTACAAGGACCACTACCTCTGTTCTTGTACTGTTATAACTAGGACTTTAAATCTTCTTTAAGCTAGCTTCCTATGATCCTCTTCAGTCAAATGGATCTCCTACAACATGGCTATTTTCACCACTTTGTTCTTTAATACATTTCTAATACTCTATCTGTTTGTTGGCTTAGTAAGCTGATTTACATTCCAAGAGATAGCTTTATCTTCCTGCACTGAATTCCCTAGCCATCATTATCTTTATTCCTGCTCCAACCTCTAACCCACTGTCTATTAAATGTCAGGCTTCCAATGGCAGAAGCATCCTAGCTGCCCTCCCATTCTTTATTATGACTCTGCTTGTCTTATTGAGTCTTTCTTGATCCCACAGTTGCTCTCACATTGCATTTATTGTCATCTTTTCTATCACTCTATCCTCTAACTTTCTATTGACATTGGTGGGCTCCCTCTCCCTCCCTTACTTTCCAAAATGTAACTATATGTAGGATTATTTTCTCATAGGTGAGGAAAATGGTCTATTATCAGCATTCAGATATCTCATTTCTGTCCCCCATTCAAAACAGAGGATCTAGTGCAGAATACAGCCAGAGGCTTTCAGCATTCCCACCCCTCCTTTCCATCTTTTATAGTGGTCCCAACTGTCTGTTAGTATTCATTAAAGCAAGCCACAAGATTATTTCCTCCTTACTAAATCTCATTATTGAGACCGATTATTTTAACATTTGTCCTTCTAAACCACCATTGTACCTCTTATAAAAAAAGTTTCACGCTCCTCAGATGTTGTAAAATCATCTGTCCCATCTTATTGGAGTACTTGTGCTCTAATGCATCAATACATTCTCCCCTAATTCAGTCAGTACAGATTGCTACTCCTACTCAATGGCTACATAGTGAAGTCTGCATCTTGCTACATGCGCCAAGAGTGCAGCAGCAAACCATCATTGAAATGGAACTCCCATCTCCACTTAGGAAGAACATACCGATGCCCGTGTGGGATCACCACCCAGACAACCCCCATGCCCCATTGCCATCACCTCAGCTGCATCAGCCGATAATCAAACTCTGGTCACCTATGGTGCACTTGGGGCTTTATCCCTGTATACCATGGTACTGGCTGTCATCTTAGCTTATTGTTGCATTTGTATTAGGATACAATACTGCTTACCAGAGCACACAGCTGCAAATCCCAGTATCACTGTCTCCTCTACCTAATTTCATTCATGAAGTGCTTGAGGAATTTCTGCCCTGTCTTTAAGAGTATAATATTTTTAAATAAGGAAAAGAAGTCTTGTTCATTTTACTATTGCGTTCTTGCCTTTTGTTGTTCATCCTTCTGCCCTCTCCACAGAAAAGGCTTTAGAATAGTCATCTCAGGTAGTGATCAAAAGCTCTTGTTTACTTCTCTCAAAGCACCAGTTGAGTTGGAAATGTTTTTTGAACTATTTGCTAAAAAGATCTTGATTTCATCAGGATAGAACAGTTTAAATCATGACCTTAATCTTATACTGGCTCTGGACTGGGATAAAAGCTACCCTCCTTTTTCTGGTAGCTACAGAGTACTTCTGATTACCATTACAATTAGCTCCACAAGACAAATCTACATCTGGTTTCCAGACAAGGGATAACACCTCCTCCTTCAATGAACAGGAAGAAAAATAGATTAAAAATAGCTGGGGTGCCATTTTCAGTGACTGCACCAGTATCCACACTGTCCTATGGGCTCTTTCCTGTGGAAGTTGAGTCCACCCTCCCAGCTGTTTCTGGATACATCATCTGCAGTTAATTTCTTCCAGATTCTCTGGGATCTCATTAATCCTCAGATTTTTCCAACTTACCCTGTCCTCCTGATTGGTTACTGATACTTCCATATTGTCTAGCTTAGCCACTAAGGCTGTAAACTTTGCTTTTAACACCTCATTCTCTCGAATAAGGTTTTGGAGCAAATCTGAATATTTGTTCTGCTAGCCATTTTACCTATATTATAGTTTTTTCCTTTATTAAATCCCAGACATTCTCAATGATATAGCTCTTTTTAATCTCTATGAAGACATCCCTTAAGGTGACTTCTCTATCCTTCTCTGCATGGGGCCATGCTTGTTTCTGCATTAGTACTCATGCAGGTTATAGTCTCCATTTCTTTCACTTTTATTTTTCTTAGTCTTCTTAGCCCTCATGTAGATTAGGCACTTCTCATATAAATGTTATATTCCTCCAGCCAGAGATGTCAGCTTAACTATCAGTCTTGTACTGTTTTATGGCTAAAAATCAGTGGAGCCATGGAAAATAGTCTTCAACTTGTCCATGCCATACTGGAAGACTTACTTCCAAATGTCGTTTTCATGTCAGGCTGTGTATTGTGATTTCCATGTACCTTGTTTCTTTATCCAGTAATTCCACTATTATAACAGGTAACCCCATTGTAAGTAACATGATTATCCCACTTTTTTCTTTCTCTCTCTTCTCCAGCATAGTATGTCTCTCTAAAGCCTTTTCTGATCAACTTATTGTGCTCTTCTTTATTTAAGGGGTGGGTGGGTTCCTGTAATATTGTAATATTTGACTTTAGTCTCAATAAAGGATAATATCCTAGAGTATTCATTTAACTGGATTTGAGAGTTCATTTATATTTCTTCGTGTTATTTTTAACCTATGTTCTGCCATCAATCAGGTTAATTTTCTTTTGTGTCACTAGTGTCATTTCTTAGTCACCCTAACTCTTCTGATAGTTTCACTAACATAATGAACACCACTCTGGCATTCTTGTAATAATCTCTTTGTATTCCTGATTGTAATACTGTCCCCACAAAAAAAGTTGTCATATTACCTTGAAAATAACAACCCTTCTAGATTAACAACAAATACAAAATAATGTATTTACATTTGTGCAGCTTGCTGGGAGACTTTTTATCCTCTCTAAGCAGAAAACAGTATGCTTCATTACTTTGCAGTCTGCTTGCCATATATCTCACATTTCTTCTTCTCTCCTCAGAGACTATTTATTTCAGTCGTATTATTAAGCAGCAGTTATTCTATTTTCACATATAGTAGGTTCAGCAGTTTAAAATACTGATTATTGTAAAGCTAATAAAATAACTAGAGTTGGGATCTTTTGAAAAGGGAAGAAGCAAATTGGACAGAAATAAATGGAATGGAGTTATGTGGAAATATATTACATTTGTGGGAGCAATACATGCAGAGTAATTAATGTGCAATACATGCAGAACAGTAGTTAAGAAGAGTGAAGATTAAGGAAGGGCAGGAACTGAACAAGTTATGTCAAGCTGGAGTGAATAATTGTTAAAAAGAAAATGTGTGTATGTAAATTGTGATTTAATAAAGATGTTTAAAAATAGTTAATGCTATGCCCCCTGGCAACTTTAATAACATGTAGTAGTCACTTTTTTATTAATAGTCTTTAATTTGGCTACCTAATTGCATTTGCACAGGTTCAACAGTTATTGCTTTGCTATGTCCCTAGTAACTTTTGCTGCCAAATTTTTGTTCACAGTTTTTCACTTGATTATTTTAGTGTTAGTGAAGCTTTATCTTCAGTAAATGATATCATTTAGCACCTCTGCTGGCTGTTCATTTACTTACGTAGAAACCAACACTTTTACACCAGGAGAGTTCATAATTGAAAGTTGGCTTGTAGTTGTAGTCAATATTTTCTACAAAGCTTTATTATACCTCACACTCTGGCTTCTGGGCTGACACAGATGCTTTGAGAGGCATTAGCAGCTAAAGGGGTCTACAGTGCAAACGTCTGATTGAAAAACATCTAGCCTCTTGTGATAGGTCTCATTTACATTTTGTAAGGTAAGCCTGGTGACATTTAGGGTTCCCTAAGTCTCATTCAGTCATAGCAACTTTAATGTGAATCAGCTCTGCTCCTTGGCATTGCACTTCACTTCTGAGATGGTGGAATGCCAAGACTATAGTACTGCTAACAGACAGACAGTTTTAAAAATAATTAAATAAAACTGATAGAGAGAAAACAATTATTGTTTGAGTTTTATTGAATTTGTGTTACTAAGTGAAAAACAGTACCATCATGAAGTTTTTAGTTCTTCTACCCAGTCATTTAGTTCATTCTTTATTCTTTAATCATAGTTGCATAGGCAGATTTCAATCGTGGTCAGCCACGGCTTCTTGCAGATCCAAGATTTAGATGTTCTCTACTCTTTTCTTTGCAGCTGCCAATAGTCTCTGCTGTTTTAACACCATTGTTTTGAATACTGGGAGAGTGTTGACGGGGAATGCTTCCACCCTCACTTACAATCGTTCCCCTGTGCAGGCCTGCCAACTCTTTCCTTGTTTTGCTCCTTGCTCAGGCAGTTCAGGCTTCTTGTGACATATTGTTTCATGTCAGATTCATCATTTGCCAAGGTATAGGTTTTTACAACTGTGGGGTAATAAGCAGGCAGGATACTAGCGTCTAAATCTGAGAGTTTTTTTCTTTACAAAGGTATGTAACTGGACAAACTAGCTTTTTCTTTCCCTTGTTTGAACTGCAAAATCATTGCCTGCAGAGATCCAGCTCTCACTCCACTTCATCATCTTCCCTTTTTGCTTTAACTACGAATGAACCAATTATTTTAATCTATATGATTAGAACTTTACTAATATTGGCTTAGGGTTCCCTCTTGTTTGTAAATTATTGGGAATAAAGACTCTGAGCCAGCTCAAAGTAAATGTCAGTCTGTGGGATGTCTGATGTTGCATATAGGGCTTCCTTCATAAATACAAAGCACTCAGTCCCTTCACTTCTTTCTTTCAGTTAGCTTTATTATGTAATAATATATAATTACATATACACGCACATAAATATGTGTGTGTGTGTGTGTGTGTGTGTGTGTGTGTGTGTGTGTGTGTGTGTGTGTGTGTGTGTGTGTATGTGTGTGTGTGTGTGTGTGTGTGTGTGTGTGTGTGTGTGTGTATAAAATTCTGGAACAGACTCCCCATCCACAACAAAGCTCATCCCTATCCATATAAGCACAACTTGGATCTATAGATGGGAAGCAAAAACATTACCCCAGAACTGCTTCCTGTACTACTAATGTTCAGAGGCAGCTCCTAAATCCTTTGCCCCATGCATGGGTCACCTCAAAATATCTCTGGTATGATCCCAATTATTCTCACTAGGGGGAGTATATAATTATCAACCTTGGGGTGGCCTAAACCAATCCTACAAAAGGGATAGGTTAATATTCAAACATCAAAGGGTAAATTGACTTGGTATACAATGGCCTGCAAGGGCAGCTAGCCTATTACTTTCCTAGGAACCTGTATAATTCCTCATGTTTGGATTATATTTCAATGTCCAGTTTTAGTATCTACCATTTTGACTTCTAGGTTTTGGATTTTATTAGTGCAGCTCATCAATGGTGATACAATATCTTCCAATATCTTTTTACTAGATTTGATATAGTCTTCTAAACTAAATCAAAAACAAAGGCACAAACTGAAAAATCACCGGCAACTTTAATAAACAGAACCTCAAGTGAGCGCTTTCTTCTGTCAAATTACAATCAGAAACTTCTTCAGACTGAAGTTCTCATTCACAATAACACTTTTATACTCATTCTAAAATTACATGCCACAATAAAAATCACGTGACTTTACATCATTAAAAAACAAATGGGCTTTAAAACTTTTAATGTTTGTTTAGTTGGATAGTCTTCTAAACCGCCATTTATCTTGTGGGCCTCAAAGTAAATTTTGTTGAGTTTGTCATCTTTTCTGTGGACTCCATTTTTATAGCAGTCTGCTGATTGTGATGATCACTTTGATGTTCTGCCACAAGGTACACAGTCAGTGTAATACTTTTTGGGTTATTTTCTTCATTCTACTACTTTTGCTATTTTTTTCTTTAAGGAAGGAATGCTGGTAAATTCAGTAGGTTTTTAGACTTACTATAGTCCAGAAGATTTCTTATAATGTTAATAGAGTTAAGGTTTTCCATATCTCCAGTTCAAGAGCTATAAATAGAACCATGTAAGCTATAGTTCATAGATAGTTGGTAAGCATGTTTGACAGACAATTAAGGAGCCTAGCCTAAATTCCCACTCACCCCAGGGACTGGTGGGTTAAATGACTTGCTAAGATTACATGCTATGTAAATGAATGTGGAAAAATTCAAACCCTATACTCTTGGAATTGGTAGCAGCTCAGAGCTTTAGACCTCTGCGCTAACTGCCAATACCACACCAGAAGTCTAGCTATTGGTGCTGTTTTCAGCAAAGTTACATAAAAAGAAAACACACTTCTTCAGTATTATAATGGTCATTGACACTCCCTTGTCACTGTGTGAAAAGAAACACAAATGTTTAGACATACATGCAATGTTATAAAAAAACGGAGTGGAAGAATGTATTGCCTAATTTGTATTAGCCACAGCTGTTTGTCTTTTTATCTTGTTACAAATGCTGCGGAGCAGTTTGTGAGTTTAATTAGCAGTAAGTACAGTTGTAGATAAACTGGTATTTAGGAGTGCTCTACTCAGTTGTTAAAAGAATAGCATAGTTACATTGCCAGGATGAGTCACTTACGTGTCCTGGAAACACCTATAGAAAATGCTTGCTAAATCCGGTTCTGTGATTAGTAATGACAAAAATTTATTACCTGCAGCACATGTAAAAGTGAAGCTAAGACTTGTTTCTGTTTCAGTAACTGTAGAATACTAAGTAAAGCCATGACAAACCATTGTTAGTTTCTTACTGTGCAGCATTCTTTTTTAAGCAAAAGATGCTTAGAAGCCATTTCAGCCTCCCAATTTCTGTTCTGAGACTCTAAAAGAAAAGAAAAGAAAGAGCACCAAAATTAAAGGGATTGCAAAAAGCATACTCTATAAACAAATGTTATAGCATGGTATTTGTGATTACCATGCATATGTGCAATATACGGTTAGAAAAGCAATGTATTGCCACTGTAAAAAAACTATATCAAAGTGCAGGGATTGTATTAAGTGTAATAATGGGAGAAGGCAGCATACAGTGTGTTAACTGTTCAATATCCACATGTTCTGAATATTCAAGCTATACTTTGCAGTGCTTACAAAATAAGTTAACCCCACAGTAATTGTGTACTCATTTAACTTTACTTGACTGATCGACTGTATTAGAAGCAGGGGCATGGTACAGTTGAGCTAAGTAGTTCAAACAGATTCATGTGTCTTTTTGTTCATATTTTTCAATGAAACTAATAAAAGAACCAGCAATGAGTCACTACAGAAAAGAAAACATGGAAATGATTGCAACTTCTGAGAGCTCACACCTGAGTGCTAATTAAACAAGATCACTTCTCCATTCCATTTGAAGGTTGTCATGGTTTCTCCCTCATGTTGTCACTCTTTCTCTCTCATGTTGTCATATCATATGAACAAAAGCAATCCCACTGGAAACAAAAAGAGGAACAGATACCAGCTCAACCTTATTTCTCCCAGTCCAGGCTACTAATGATACCATCTCTGGCTAGAACCAGTTCAGTTTCAACATCACAGCTCCCACTGCCTATGTAATTTGTAAATCACAAAAGCCTCTACAGATCACAGCTGTTAATGGATTGACTCACTCAGTTTTCTGCATTTCACCCTCCCCTGGTGCTATTTAGCACCAGTAGCCCTGTAATTCAACAAGGAATGTGTGACTAGCTCCAAAGTGTGAGGTGTGAGTGCAAACGTAGTGACCCTTCTGGATATATGCCATACACATCACACACACACACACACACGTCAAGACTGTGAAATCCACCCTGAAGAAATGTGCTCATCTACATTGACTGAGTATGCCTTACAATGCCTCTATATTGGCTCAATACACAGAATCCTGAAGCTCTGCCCACTCACTTCCTTGGTTGATTCTAGACAAAAACTAATTTGATTTCCTCACTTACAAAATAAACATTCTACTTGGTAACCTATATTATCTGTCTGTTGATTGGGAAAACTGTGCCTCAGCAAATAATCAGGAACAAAAACTATTATACTTCCTAAACATAATTAGTTTTGAACAAATGGTAAAAACATTGACAAGGGGTAGAAACATACTAGATATCATCCTGCCAAACATCACAGCCAGCCTTGTTAAACTAAATATCACCCCATTCCATTTATGTACCAACCACAGTGCTATGACAGTCCTTCTACACAGCACTCCATACCAGACCCTATAAAATATATCACCTTTAAAGGACAACCACACCCACAGACTCAAAAAAACATGTTTATTTCATCATGGCTTGATGTTTCCTACATTTTAACACCACTCTGGGACTATTTAGAGCTTTTTAAATATTTTTATACGCAATTTCTGACTCTGACCAAATGGGATCTGGCATCTTGAAATAATTCTGACTGTTTAGTCTGACTCTAAGTATCCCAGAATGCATTGTTTGTCCCCAAAAAATTGCATCAGATCTGCCAAGTTTTCCCTAAAGTTCCAGTCAGTGTACTGATTTTACAGGCATTCAATGCTGTGTTATAGTCACCTACTTTTGGTTAAAATTTTATTCTTTTTCAATGACTACTTCAAACACAAGCAGTGCAAATGCTACAGAATAGAACTGAAAAGTGCATTTTATTGCTCTTTCTTCTTAGAAATGCTAACTTGATTTATTTTGTGAAGGCTGAAATGTATTTCTTCAAGGTATCTCCTCACCCCTTCACACCTACCTTCCCTAGCTGTCAAAGAGCTAAGGGTAATTTGACCCAATGTGATTAACAGCTCACAGCAGGTGACCAGACTATTGTACTGTTTTCTTGTCAGCCTTTCCTTCCTTACAGCGAGAGACTTTTTTGTTGCACTCCTGTCAAATTTAGAACCGAGCTCCATAGCACTGGGAAGAATCACTGTTTTGCAAAGCATCAAACTCCCACTTATTTTTCCTTCCTGTTTGGTTAAATAGCTAACAAATGATGCACTATAAACACAAAATATTTCACAGACTTGCATGACAGCACCCACATGTTTTTTTAAGTGGTAATTTAAGAAAATTACTGTATTGCATACTTCTTGTAATCTGATGTAGTGTTGTCAATTAATTGTGACAGACATCTGCTTCTTATGTAAAAACATGCAATTAATGTCTATGCATGGTCATTGCAAATTTATGCTCTTAGTTTTTGCAGCTGTTACTGTGCTTCTACCTTTACTTTGTCACATATCGGTGGGGCTCTTCAGAAAAGTGAGATTATAGTTTGACATTTTTGATAGGTTAAGAGTGGGTTGGGCAAGGCAGCACTGACATCACAATGTGGGAGGTCTACTGGCTCTTCTATATAGCATGCAAATCAGGCAGGGTTTACATCACTTTGGGGGAGGAAACGTCTCGGTAGCTAGAGCAAAAACTCTGGTAGATGTGACATCATCATTTCAGAGCCAGCTAGAGGTTTTCAACTTGGTTTTCAAAGTGAAAGTAAAACAGTACGGAAAAGTAGGAAGCCTAACAGGGAAAACAGTTCAGTGAATTAGTTTTTAAAGCTGCATGGGTTATTTTTCGAGGCTGTATCAACGAACAGGGACTAAAAGAGACAGCAGGTTGAGCAATCTGCTTTAATACCCTGTTGTTGTCCTTTAAAGATTTTTTCATGCAGCAACTGTGGTGCCCTGAGCAATCACCTTGTGTCAGTTAACTGTGATTAGATATTAGGTTCCTTTCACATCCTACCGGAGAATTGTCCATAGCCTTCGTATTTATTTCTTTAACATTGTTAACAGTGTGTCCAAGGACACGTTTCAGTTATAATTCGAGCCTGAGTGGCCAGAAAATAAAACTAAACATACAACAGAGTGTAGAAAGTACAGTTGTGTACACTTACCATAAATGTAGATGTTTGAGTGTATTCATTGTTGCAGTCATCACATTTGGGTTATCTGCTTGATTATCAAAGTCTTGGGTCCTGCATCAGTTGCTGTCTTATCTTTCATGATGTCAGGTAGTCAGGGGTATAAAGCATGCAGGTGACGCCATTACATCAGTTTTTCTTGCCCCCGATGTCAGGTGCTCCCATAATGGGAAGCAATTATATACAAGGTTACACCTCCAACAAAAAAGCAAATACACCAAAAAGCTTTAAGCATAGAAAACAAGAATAGAGGTATAGTCAATAGAAGTCAGGGGGCTGGAGGGAGGGTAACCAGGACTGCAACAGTGAATACACTTGAACATCTACATTTATGGTAAGGGTACACAACTGTACTATGTTCTTCATGTTTCACTGTTGCAGTCATCACATTTGGGTAGATTCCCAAAGCTAAGGATGGGAGGAAGTAATTAGATAGCATTAGGACCAGCTATAAGGCCCTGCAAGACTGCAGTGGCAAAGCCAGCTCTGGATTTAGAAAAAAATAGCAAGTGGTAATGCTTGGTGAAGGTATGTACAGAACTCCAGGTAGCAGCTTCTAGGATGTCCCTGGTAGGGACACCTCTGAGAAAGGCTGTAGAGGTAGATGCAGCCCTGGTTGAATGTGGTCTTATCCCCTGTGGGGTAGGTTTTCCATGGTGCTTATAGCCGAAATTAATTTAATGGCCTATCCACTTAGAAATGGTTTGCTTTGAAATGGCCTTCCCCTCTGCCCCTGCAGCAAATGCAACCAGCAGCTGTTCAGATTTCCTGAGAGGTTTAGTCCTGTCCAAGTAAAATCTAAGTTGTCTGTGCATGTCCAAGGAGTGCAGTATTCATTCCCCTTTGTTATATGGATTAGAAAAGAAGATTTGCAAATTAATGGACTGATTAAGGGCCAAACTGGATACCACCTTGGGCATGAAGGAGGGATTGGTCCTGAGGGACACCCTGTCCACATGAAACAGCAACAGCAACAGTGGTCCCACTCCACAAAGGTGGTGCCACAACAGACCCCAGAAACTATCGCCCTATAAGCCTGACTAGCCTGGTCTGCAAAGCTATGGAACGTATCATCATGAAAATCATAAACAAAGACATTGGGAACCTCCAGACACTGGATCCTACCCAATTTGGCTTTGTTAAGGGCAGATCTTGCCTCTTGAACCTGGTCGACTTCTTTGAAACAGTTACCAAAGCCATAGATGAAGGGAAGGTAGTCCACACAGCCTACCTGTACCTCGCAAAGGCCTTTGACACAATAGCCCACTCGGGCATCATAAATAAGCTCACCAGCTTAAATATCAACCCCTATGTCACAAGATGGGTTGCAAACTGGCTCAGGGATAGAACCCACATGGTCAGAATAGCAGGTGCCATGTCAGACTCTAAACCATTTACAAGTGGTGTCCCACAAGGCTCAGTCCTGGGACCTCTCTTGTTCGGTATATATTTCTCCGAGGTACAGGCTAACACGAGTGCTATAATCGACTCTCCAACTGACACAAGCATCCTCCAAAAGGGTCTCACAGAGACAGATAACTGGTGCCAGAGCCATGGCCTAAAGCTAAATGCCAAAAAGTGCATGGTCATCCCCTTTGGAAAAAACAAAGTGCCCACAAATTACCACATAGGTGGTAATCCATTAAGTACGGAAGAAGTAATTAGGGACTTGGGGACCCAAGTAGATAGCAATCTCTCCTTTGACAATCACATTGCCAAAGTGGTTAGAAAGACCTTCTATATAGCCCACCTTACCATGAAAGGGTTCACATCTAGATCAAGAGACGTCATTGTGCCCCTCTACTCATCACTTATCAGGCCCATAATTGAGTACAATGCCCTGTTTGGGATGCACCTTACCCGACACCTTCAGCAACTGGAAAGACCCCAGAAGTATCTCACCAAGAGGATCAAGGGGCTCAAACAGATGCCCTATGCAGTTCGGCTAAAGAAACTCCAGCTCTACTCAGTTGCGTACTGCCTACTCAGAGGCAATCTGTGTTTGACGTATAAAGCCATGTCCGACCCAGAATTAATGGACATGCTTCACCTCAGGAAATCTAAATCCCTTAGAGCTACATGCTCCAGGGACCTGAACCTCAGCACAGAAATAAATAGGATATGCTGGTGAGACAGATTCATATCTCAGAGGCTCCCCTCACTCTGGAACAAAATCTCAATCCATGTCAGGCAGAGCCCCTCACCGACCCTCTTCAAGAGAAATCTTGACGAATTGATGGGAGATCGTAAGTTTACCCCTGGGATCTCTTCTGTGTCACTGTTTGACAGAGGTACAGTAAACAAACCTTAAAAGGGCTACCTTCTGTGACCTACTTTACAAAGGCACAGTCAACTAATCTAAAAGGGTGGTGAAAGCCAAACATACTCTGGCTAGGCTTATAAATGCCCAAGGGCAGATAGCTTAGTATCAACCTATGAAGATGATAAAAGGCTCCACTGCCATGAGGGCCTGTAATTCAGACACCCTTCTTGCTGAAGTGATGGCTAGAAGGAAGGCTGTTTTCCAAGAAAGGAATTTCAACTGCATTTGCAGCTGGCTCAAAGGGAGGTAGAGTGAGCTTTTCCAATACAAAGTTATGGTCCCAGGCTGGAGTAGGGCCTCTCCCGGTTGGTCTTAAGTTTTTGGCCACTCTGAGGAATTGCTTCATCAGTGGATGAGAGAAGAGGAGTGGTTCTGTATTGTAATGAGCTGAAATGGCTGAGGCATGAATTTTGGTGGAGGAAAAGGAAAGGCCGTTGTGAATCATCTCAGTTAAGTATTGAAGAATCTGAGGTAAATTGGGTGCTGCTGTGCCCATCCCCTGAGTTTGGCTCCAGGAACAGAATCTTTTCCATTTTTCAGCATAGGATTTTTGAGTACTAGGCCTCCTTGCCAACAGAATGACATCCAACACTTGCTTACTGAGGGATGGTAACAGAGAGATCAGGTAATTAGCCAGGCTGCCAGGTTCAGGGTTTGAAGTTGTGGGTGCAGAATCTGGCCCTCCTGCTGGGAGAGCAGGGCAGGGGTCTGAGGCAAGTGCCATGGTGCCAGCAGTGACACACTGCACAAGCGTGTACCAGTGTTGGCGTGCCTAGTCTAGTGCAATCAGTATTGTCCTTGGTTTGTCCTGTTTGATCTTTAGTAGTACCTTGGAGAGGAGAGGCAGAGGGGGAAAGGCATAAAGGACAGGGCATCCACTTTCTAAGCTTGTTTGTGGGGAGTCCTTGTGCAGAAATTTTGTCCAATCGGTAGTTCTGGGGGGGAGGCAAACAGGTCTATCTCTGGACCCCCCCGTTTGTTTCTCAACATGTTGAATATCTTTGGTTCCAGTTTCCAGTCATGTGGGTCCATGAGATTTCTGCTTAGGTCTTCTGCCAGTGTATTTAGCTTTCCTGGCAGGAATTGAGCCTGTAGGTGCACTTGGTAGCTCAAGGCTGTGTTCCACAAAGCCATGGCTAGTCTGCAGAGAGGGTATCAGTGGGTTCCCCCCTGCTTGTTTATGCACCACATAACAGTGGTGTTGTTCACCTTTACCAATAATTGTCCTGGAAGAATGTGGTCCTCGAAGGCTGTCAGAGCATTCTGTACAGCTAACATTTCTTTTTGATTGATATGCAGGTGCATTTGACTTGGGTTACATTTGCCTTGAATGCACTGCCCTGCCAAATGAGCCCCCCATACATAGTCTGATGCATCTGTTGTTAGGGTTTGGGTGGCAGGGGGTAGAGTGAATGGCAATCCCTTGTTTTGGTGGCAGGCCTCTGCCCACCAATTGAACTCTATCTGTATACAAGGTACAATAGGAATAATTGATTCTAGATCCTGAGAATGTTGACACCATAGACCTTTTAGATACCATTGTGGTTTCCTCATATGCAGTCTTGCATATGGAATTAGTATAATGCAGGAGGCCATGAACCCCAGGGCTTGCAGTATTTTCCTTGCAGATAGCTGGGTCTTTATGGCCAGTAGTTTGAAGTAGTCTGTCAAAGGAACTTGTTTCTCTGGCGTGAGGTAGGCCATCTGGGAAGTTGTATTCAAGCTTGCTCCCAGGAATACAATTTGTTGGCAGGGTACAAGATGTGATTTCTTTTTTTTTATGGATTTAGCAATTTCTTTACAAATGCCAGATGATTTAATAGTATGTCCTGGCTTTCTGCCTAAATTAGACAATCATCCAGGTATGGGTATATTTGAATATTTCTTTGCCTGCAAAATGCAATGACTGGAGCTAGGCACTTTGTGAATACCCTGAGCACAGTAGACAAGCCAAAGGGCAGTGCAGAGAATTGGTAGTGCATGTAGCCTGCTCTGAAGCATAGGTATCTTCTGCAAGATTCCCTTATTGGGATGTGCAGGTAGGCTTCCTTTAAATCCACTGCTGCCAACCAGGCATCTTTGCCTAGCATAGGAAGCAGCTGATGAAGAATTAGCATCTTGAATTTTGGTATTACCAAAAATGTGTTTAGGATAGACAGGTCCAGGATAGGATGTCAGGAATTGTCTTTTCTGGGTACTAGGAAAAGTCTTGAGTAGAAACCTTGCCCCCATTCTTCTTCTGGGACAGGTTGAATACCCCTGATGCTTAAAAGAGAGAGAACTTGCTTTTGAGCCTCTGCCCACTGATTTGGGGGTAGGTCTGGCCAACCGTTTGGGGTTGGTAAGGAGTGGAAGTGGAATCTGTATCCTTGGGAAACTATATTTAAAACCCATTTGTCCTGGGTAATGAGTTCCCAATTTTTTGCATGCAGGGCAATATTTCCCCCTAAAGGAGCAGTCAGTTGAGCAGGGCTTGGAAGGTTTAAAGTTAAGTCATTGAGACAGTTTACCATAGGGGGTAGTCTTATTACTCCCTGCTTTGGAAGTGGGAGCCCCCCACTGCTTAGGCCTGTGAGTACCTTGGGACTGAAGCCTGGGTGTTCTGCTGGTTTTGGGTTTGGACTGAGAAGGCCTGGAAGAGGCAGGAAAGGACCAATTCTTAGACGGCCAATGCCTACTAAATCTAGGAGGCTGTATTTGCAGGAAATCTTTAACAGTTTGCATAGATTTAGCTTTCTCCTCCATCTTTTTAAGTATTTCTTCTGCTTTGTTGCCAAACAGGCAGTCTTGGTTTAAGGGAGCATCCAGTAATTTAGCTTTAACATGATCTGGCAAAGATTGCTCCTTAAGCCAAGCATGCCTTCTAAATACAGACCCAGTGACAGCAGCCCTGCAAGATGCCTCTAATGAATCAAAACCACATTGCAAAGTATGTTTTCCAACTTGTTCAGCAGAATGCATTAAATCCTGTAATTCTTTATTTTCAGCATAGTCAGGAATCAACATCATTTTCTGTTTAAGCAATTCAGTAATATGCTGCTGATACTTTAACATACGAAGCTGGCACTTTAAAACCCTAATGGCCAAAGTTGCAGAAGTGTATACCTTCTTACCCCATCTATCCAGCACCCTGGAATCTCTATCAGAGGGGGTAGGATTTTTGGCAGTAGTAGCCTTAATGCCCTTGGGTCCCTGTGAAATGATCTCAGGATCTGCAGTAGGATTTTTAAAGAGGAACTTGTGAGAGTCAGGTACCCTGTAATACCTTTCAGGTTTTCTGGAAGCAGGAGGTAAAGTGTCAGGGGCTGGGCTAGATTCTGATAAGGCATCATCTACAATGTCCAGTACAGGAAGGATAGCTAAAGGCCTGTGTTGGGGCAGGAGTAAGAATTCCCTAAGCCTCTTTTGGAGTCAGAGTAATCCTGCCTTTCCCTGCAGAAATGCTCCCTAAGAGTATGCAAGGTTTCACTAAAAGAGAAATCCTCTGGAGGGGAAGCAGAGGGAATGGAGTCCTCTGCATCAGAATCCTCATAGGTAGATAAGGGCAAATCCTGGTCATCAGAGAAAACAGAAATTTCAGAATCCTGATCAGGAGAATCAGAAGGAAAATCAGTCCTAGGTCTCTTAGAGGGGGAAGGGTGGCTTCCCCTGATTAGAGTAATAAGGTCTTCAGCCATTCTTATCATTTGTTTTTTAGGCATAGGGGCCTGACCATGTGGTCTGGGCGTCAGTTTTCTAAGCATGGATCGAGTTTTAGGCCTTGAAGAAGAAGATGGCATTGGTTTAATATGCAAGTTAGTGGGCCTGAATACACCCTCAGAAGCCGGTGCCTGCACAGCAGCTCCGAACCCATCCTAGGTAGAGACATCCACAGGTTCCACAGTCGAAGAAGCATCTCGCAGCATACCAGACTCTGGGTCTCAGTAGAGGCCTGCGAATCTGACGTAGTGGGTATCAGGGGCTGCGAAAGCGCCTCACTGAGTACCGGTGAACTGGTGACTAACATAGGAGAAGTGTCGTCAGCAGCTTTGGATCTATGCAGCCTGTCTCTGTCTTTATCTTTGCATTTTTTCAGAATGTCGGTAGTTGGGTGGCTTACCGAAACCATTTCTGGATAATTGAACCGAGTACCAAAATATTTGGATATGTAAATGAACCGATGACGAATAGTACGAGGTTTGAATAAGGCACAAAACTGACAGCGAGGTACATCTTGGTCTGGGCCTAAGCAAGGAATGCAGTACGAATTAAAATCTCTATGAGGTATTTGCTTTCCACAAGAAATACAATTGTTAACTTTTACTGACATCGGTTTAGAGCAAGAAAAAGGATCCCCAATGGGGTACTTAGCTTAGTTGAAGACTTCGGATCTGAAACTTGAAAACGAAAATTTCAGAAGTCGGCCAACCAGCACTTGCGAACTGCTTCTGCTTCGTTGTAATGGTGTCGACTGCATTCTTTATACCCCTGACTACCTGACGTAATGGAAGTTGAGACAGCAACTGACGCAGGACCCAAGACTTATAAAAATCAGGCCGACTGAGGGCTACTGCAAGCAGATAACCCAAATGTGATGACTGCAATAGTGAAACACGAAGAACATCTACTTGCATAGATATCTATATAGGCCATGGCAGCAACATAGTTGCAGAAATAGCATGTTGTTGACTTTTCATTTAGGAACAAAGCATTTAGAATTTTAGGGTAGGTGGAGTTCATTATTGACAGAAAAATAGTTTACAGTGCAACTACAAAGAAGCATTTCAATGAACACTTTAAATAAGTTGAGTTGACAAATTCATCGTTAGGAATCATAAATATATTGAAAAATTCTGCAATAAATGCCAGAGCTACAAAACTAAGAAATTCTTAAACAAAATAAAAAAGAGCACACAGAGCCTTCAAACATTAACTAAACCAATGCAACAAAGCTAAAGTCAACTTCATCCAAAAAAAGTACTCGGTAAAACAATAAAAAGTAGCAAACCTTTATTTGAGGTAAAACATATCAGGATCGGTGACAATAATAAGGCTTTCTATAACCACATCTGAAAAATGAAGGAGAAAGTATAAGAAAGGTATGAGCCAGAACAAAATGGTATCACCACAACAGAGCCAAAACATATAGCGAATCCACTAGCATAAAGATGTGAAGCAAAATTTAGGTCACAAAGGGGAACCTTAACCACTCTTCCTTCTTACATGATTGTACCTGTAATTACACCTGAAATGATCATCTCTGTCCTCATGTAAGGTCAGAAACACCAATTCCATGGGACAAGATGACATACTAGAAAACCTAATTTGAGCAATCAAAAATAGCCTGGTATATTCTTGTGTGTGTTAATAGAGCTTTAAAACTAGCCTAAAACTCACCGTATCCCTGATATATGGAAAGAAGCTAGTGTAGTCACAATCTACACTGGTGGACTTCTGCATACGCCAATAATTACAGAGTGATCAACCTCATGTGAATACTGTGGGTATGGTTTTGTTAAAGGTAAATCTTCATATGAATACTGTGGGTATGGCTTTGTTAAAGGTAAATCTTCATGTGAATACTGTGGGTATGGTTTTGTTAAAGGTAAATCTTCATGTGAATACTGTGGGTATGGTTTTGTTAAAGGTAAATCTTCATATGAATACTGTGGGTATGGTTTTGTTAAAGGTAAATCTTCATGTGAATACTGTGGGTATGGTTTTGTTAAAGGTAAATCTTCATGTGAATACTGTGGGTATGGTTTTGTTAAAGGTAAATCTTCATGTGAATACTGTGGGTATGGTTTTGTTAAAGGTAAATCTTCATGTGAATACTGTGGGTATGGTTTTGTTAAAGGTAAATCTTCATATGAATACTGTGGGTATGGATTTGTTAAAGGTAAATCTTCATGTGAATACTGTGGGTATGGTTTTGTTAAAGGTAAATCTTCATATGAATACTGTGGGTATGGTTTTGTTAAAGGTAAATCTTCATGTGAATACTGTGGGTATGGTTTTGTTAAAGGTAAATCTTCATGTGAATACTGTGGGTATGGTTTTGTTAAAGGTAAATCTTCATGTGAATACTGTGGGTATGGTTTTGTTAAAGGTAAATCTTCATGTGAATACTGTGGGTATGGTTTTGTTAAAGGTAAATCTTCATGTGAATACTGTGGGTATGGTTTTGTTAAAGGTAAATCTTCATGTGAATACTGTGGGTATGGTTTTGTTAAAGGTAAATCTTCATATGAATACTGTGGGTATGGTTTTGTTAAAGGTAAATCTTCATGTGAATACTGTGGGTATGGTTTTGTTAAAGGTAAATCTTCATGTGAATACTGTGGGTATGGTTTTGTTAAAGGTAAATCTTCATGTGAATACTGTGGGTATGGTTTTGTTAAAGGTAAATCTTCATGTGAATACTGTGGGTATGGTTTTGTTAAAGGTAAATCTTCATATGAATACTGTGGGTATGGTTTTGTTAAAGGTAAATCTTCATATGAATACTGTGGGTATGGTTTTGTTAAAGGTAAATCTTCATGTGAATACTGTGGGTATGGTTTTGTTAAAGGTAAATCTTCATGTGAATACTGTGGGTATGGTTTTGTTAAAGGTAAATCTTCATGTGAATACTGTGGGTATGGTTTTGTTAAAGGTAAATCTTCATGTAAATACTGTGGGTGTGGTTTTGTTAAAGGTAAATCTTCATGTGAATACTGTGGGTATGGTTTTGTTAAAGGTAAATCTTCATGTGAATACTGTGGGTATGGTTTTGTTAAAGGTAAATGTTGCATGCTTATTCCCACAAATTTCTTTGAGAATATGACTGTTGACCTGAAGGTTTACTTATCTGTGTAACTTACGTCTGTCTGGCTAAATCATTATACACTAGTCCATGACAGAATCATACCTAAATTTAGGGGCTTAAAGGTAAACAAAATGGTAATAACTTAGGTCTGCAACTCTGTATATAGTTGTTACAACGCGTATCTATGGAGGACGTTTGTCCTCATCATATTCTTTCACCAGTAGTTCCTCAGGGCTCTGTCCTAGAGCTACTCATTTTTGTGAAACATCAAAACTGATTCCAGTATTTGGTTCACAAAATATTCAGATTATTTTAAAACTGAGAGTATCGTCCTTAACCTCCACAGATACCACCTGCTTTCATCTGGCACTTAACATTACATAGGAATGGAGCCATAGAAACGGTCTTGCCTACAATACTAAAAAATGTAGCATTCTGACATTTGGCAACAATTCCTTGCCAGATGCATATGGTGTAGATGGGTAATTAAAATCTAAGAAAAATATCAAAAGACTTTGTAGGCCTTGTAGAGGATGATATTTCATTTGATACTCATATAGCCACCTCCTTTCACAAAGCATACAGAGTTACCCACTAGATCACCAATGGGGTTGAGCACTGTGCCAGGAAGGTAACTGTTTACCCATGTACAGTTCTTATTAGATCAGTTATAGAATACTGTACCCAGCCGTGTAACCTAATTACATACCATATGTTGGAGTTGGAGCAGGTACAGCAATTTCTCACAAAGAAAGTTGAAGGGCTTCGGGGCTTTTTTTTATAGTCAGAGACTGCAGCAAATCTCTTTCTTCGAAGAGAAATATGTCTGACATACAAAACATTAAAGGATCCTTTACTTTGGAAATCCTTTGCTTAGAAACCCTAACTTGAACATAAGAGGACACTCAGCCTCATTAAAAATTAATATCAGCCATAGAGTGAAATGTGACTTCTTCATATTTTAGACTCCCATGTATGTTGATTAAATTCCCTCTCTCAGTTAAACTCAGCACATCAATCAATATCTTCAAATAAGGGATTAGATAATTACATGGACACCAGCAAGTTCCAACATGGGATTTAGGGTAACAAACCTCTCAGCTACCAATGGTCCTTGAGTTTGTTCCCCAGACTGATGAATCTGTGAACAGAGAGTTTTAAAATACCTTTTGGTTTTGGCTACAATGTTCCAAAGTAAATGGTACTGAATATATGATTAGCTGTGGAGTGCCAACCCTTGTAAAGAGAACACATTATAGTATCCAAAACTCTTCAAGAAGCAACCTTTGAAGATCAAAAGGCTTATCAGTATTATGGGGCAGCATTAGAACATTTTAAACCAATAGAATTCTCACTCTTCTGACTTTCCTTAACTAAACTGCCTTCTCCATTTCTGTTAACACCTCAAGTTCTTCATCCCAGGGCTTGGGATCTGAACAATCTGAATGACTAGTCTGGATTCATTCTCAGTTTTTAAGTACATGCAGGGCAAAATAATATCTTCCCATACAGTCCAGGAGATACTATTGTAAGATACTGGCACTTTAGAAATCATATCACATTCTTTTACTAATTTTGTTTAAGATATTTGTCTTTTAATTGCCATCAAATGGTAAAGCTTAAGAGATACATTACTTTGACAGATCTCTAGATCATTCCTCTGAATGCATGAAATTGTATCAATCCCAGAGGTCTACCTTCGCCATTTGCTAGTATCTCCTAATTCTTGATTGGATTCCCTTGTTCTAGACTCTCAACTCAGTCTTATATTTTGGTATGGGTCAGTTCACAAGAAAGAGGACAGAAGCAACGTTGACTTTGGGTTGATTAAGGAGAAACAATGGAATACTACCTTGCGTCTTTTCCAAGGTTCTTCATGTAACAGTTGAATTTATAGCTTTCAGTAATAAGATGAGACATTGGACTACATGATATCAGCTGCATTAGCCTTTACTTACTGTACAATACTGGACAGAAAATGTGACCATATGATATGTGCAAAGAACTCTGATAAAGGTCAAAGGCACCTGTAATGAAAAGGACAAAGGGATCAGTGCTTTAAAGATATGCATTCTTATTACATCCTTTTCTTATATAAGCAGAAAATGTTACTATCTTTTGAGGTAGACTGTTGTATATTGCATAAAATGTCACAAACAGCAATTGCCTTGGCTACATATGTAAATATTTCAGTTATTATAGTACTCAAAGACTTATGTGTCTCTAATATGCAGCATTTCATTGTATGCAGAGCTGAAACACACTTTATTAGCATAAAAGCCACAATAAATCATTACTGTTAAGAGATTATTTCCAGTATGTTTCAGTCCTTGAATGTCTCTTAATATCTAGATCACTTTCTGAACAATCTACCAAACCTTAAATGCTTACAGAATTATGTGGTCTGTATTTCTGATAAGCTTTAAATAGTCTTCATTTGGTAAGTATCATTTACCTTTAGATCCTTAAGCTTATGTTTGATTCTGTCAGTTCAAATGACTCATTTTACTTTACAAACTCTAATCTTCTCGGCTCCTTGCAAAATGCCTCTTGAGAAGCCTCTTTGGATATCTCTCTGGACACTTTGCCGAACACCTCGGGCAGAAAGATGTCATGAACACACAGACTGTGTATTCATCACAGTCACCATGCTATATTTATTAAGAACAAAAGTCTTCTTTTCTCTACATCAGTTTTCTAGTCTTAGTATAAACAGCAGATGACCTTGGCTGCCTGTTCACACTGCTTCACAACTACTCCTTCTGATTGCTTCCCACTTTTCCCTCCTATTTTAGAGAAGGCATGCATCTTGCTTACTGATAATAATAATTCTTTTGTCTAGACTGCTTTTATTTCATTCCCTATTATACTTTACTCATATTCTCATGTGTTAATAAGGAAGTAGATATATCTACACCCTATCAGTAACTGAAACAGATAGATCTGCACCTAGCAATGGAATATTCCTGTATTTCAAAGAAATGTTGAAACTCCTGTTCTTCTGAAAAAGTTCATGAATCCCTTACTTTCATACTGTGGATTATTTTCTTATATTATTACAACTGGAATTACTTGCCTTGAAAAATAGAAGAAAACAACAACTTTTGTTACATCAGTCATAGCCCTACTTGTATTATGTGTTAATTTCACACCTTCAGGAAACTGAATAATAAGCTACACAGGTCAAATATGCAGTTTTAATACTGAAATAACTATGTTTCCATATTCACACCATGGTCTTCCTGGGATTGCTACACTTCTTAACTTATTACTGCATTTGCACTAACACTCCTGACTAGGCCAACATTACACACAGTCTTAATACTGAAACAGATATATTCTCACTTTACTCTGTGCTCTTCCTGAAACTGTTTTCACACAGCACAGTACTGAACTTATTTCTGCATTTGCACTAATATTCCTGGATATTATTCTACATTACAAGCTCTTTCTTTACACCTCACAATTCCTGGATATATTCTTGTCAATACTTTTTCATCAGCTGATTAGGCACAATTAAATTATCAGCTTCTAACATCAGTCCTTGTATCCTCTTTAAATGAAACATTTAGTTGCACTTCATTCCTCATGGCAGATTTTTGTTCTGGACAGCACCTTACAGCCACTTTTTCAAGCATTTGCATTCCTAGATCTTTCTCAGTACACTGTTGAAACTCATTATACTTCTTCTCTATCATAAGCAAATGTGGAATTATCCACTTAACATCTAGTTTGTCACAAATCAAATATTCCTAATCTGGTTAATGAGAACAACTCAGCATATTTGTTATATGCATCTCTTTTTTGCCTTATACTTAACAACTAAGTTATATTTCTATAATTGCAGCAATATTCTTTGCAGTCTCAGGGAGCCTTATACAACTTCTTAAATATAGTCTACAATGGCTTATGGCCTGTTTTTGCCAACACTTTTTTCATAAATATTTTATGGAACTTTTCACAGCTATATACTATAGCAAGCAGCATTTTGTTTTGCTTCACAATATCTTTTAATACTTCTTTAAAGGATTTGGAACCAAAAGTAAATGGTTTATCTTCTTGAAAAACTACTAAATTAATTCCATTCTGGCTAGTGTCTGCTAGTAATATAAAAACATATTTACATCAAACATTTTTTGATATAGGCATTGCTATCACTGATTCTATAAGCATTTGAAAGTTCCTTCTTGTTGTGGACTCTTGTTCCAATTCATATCTTGTCAAAATGACTTTCTTAACAGCAAACGTATTGCCAAAATTTGTTATCTCTTCCTAATTACACCCCATTCCTTCAAGATGGGTTCAAGCAGTACTATTCCATTTAGCTGTGGTAGATCTCCTCCTCATAGTGTTTCCTTCACATGAGAAAGTACCATAAACTTAAAGGAATGGTTGCTATTCTTCCATATTCCTTTAAGTGTATGGTGGAACGGGGTGTAATTAGGAAGAGATGAGGCTTCCTACTGGAGGAAAGATGATTGGCTGTTGGAGGAGGTGTGTAGGAAACAATATTTTTGATTGGAGAAAGCCTACTTCTGATAAAAAGACTATGTTATCCACTATAGGGTTGTGACTGGATCCGTGATGTTTTTATACTGAAGACTCAGGCCTGATAAATAGGATCTGAAGAAGACTAAGGCTGAAAGTTCTTGTTCTTTTTGCCTGAGAATTGGCTTTGATTTGAATAAAGTTTTTATATGTTTGTCTGCTGTCCGCTTATGGTGGCACGTCCATTTTAGCTTCTACAGTTTTATTTGTTGACTTGGACTACCTTTGGTGGTGTGACTTTCTTTTATTGAAATTTGGCTTGAATATTTTAAGTAACACAAGCATCTATAGACCGTGTAGGAGTTTTTACTTTCATGAAGAACAAATGTGGATCATATAGCATGTTTTTCCACAGCTCACAGTAATTCTGGAACTTCTTTCTCTTTGCTGTAATGTTCCTCTATCTCAGTCTCTCTCTCTCTTTCAAACCTCAGATGTATTAGAAACTTTCAGAACTTCTTCCCTACCATATTCATAAATTAGCACACTGTATCTTTTCAGGCTTTTTGCAGATGTATAGTTAGAGTGGGGCAAAGGTGATAACCATCCTAGGTGCAAGGTGTCGGGATGCGATCTTCAGTACTTGCATTCAATTTATGAATGCCAACACTGCATTTACCAAAGCACCTCAGTGTTCTCTGTGTGTGATCGAATGAAGTACTGGCATTCAGAAATGAATCCCAATACTGTATTCTCAAACATGGTTTATACTATCAGCACTTCCTGCATTGTATTTAGTTGTAGCTAAAGGACCTCTTTTTTGGTCCTCAAGCTGGGGAAGCACCAGATCAGGAAACGGTTCAGGGCATCAGAAGAGTAAGCTACAGCTCCTCCTTCTAGGATGTATCTCTTGCAGTCATGAATAAATCAGATTTCTGATTCCATAATTTCATGACAAATTTCCCTAGAGAAATGGCTTCCTTGTGCCTGTAACTGCACCCTTCAAACAAAAGATGAAATAACTTGCTTGTGATTACTTCTAGCATCATGTAACATTTGGGATTAATAACTATGAATAAAGAGCCACAGGAATGCATGTTACCAGCTTCATCAGCTTTTATTTTCAGAGTGTATGATATCATAGAGAAAATCATCCAAGCTGAAATAAATACTTCTCTGACAGAGGCTAAAAGTGACAGAATTTCAAAGATAAACATACACATATGCATTGCATCTCAGTCACTGAGGACAATGGCCTACACCCTCATTATAGACAGTTAACGGATTCTATATTTTTTAACGAAAATCGAATCACTTTTTGATCAAAAGTGATAGTAAATGCATAGGATTATCCAGTCACTCCGATGGTATGACAGGGTTGGATCACATTCAGCGGTCCAGAGAATACACTGCACTTAGACCAACTCTTAAGCAGCCAAAATACTTTTATCTAATTAAGAATTTATATATATATATATATATATATATATATATATATATATATATATATATATATATATATATATATATATATATATATATATATATATATATATATATATATATATATATATATATATATATATATATATATATATATATATATATATATATATATATATATATATATATATATATATATATATATATATATATATATATATATATATATAAATATATACACACACACACACATATATATATATATATATATATATATATATACACACACACACACACACACACACACACACACATATATATATATATATATATATATATATATATCTATATATATATATATATATATATATATTGCTAAGTATGTGCAATTTTCTAGCACAACAGGAATCGAATCAAGTATGTCAGAAATACTAAATAAATAGTTTAAATGTACTGTATGCTGAATTTAGCAAGATTACATTGTTTCTTCTTTCCTCAAAATGTTGTGTGAGCTCAGAGTTAATATATTTAGAGATGCAGGTATGTGGGAGGTACAGAGGGACAGCAACTAAAATGAATGGTCAGTAGTCCAGTGTGTCATGTTAACTTAAAGCAGTGAAGTTAAATGCTCTTTCAGACAGCTTCACTTCATATAGAACATCAGTTTTAAGTCTGCTGCCTCTGGGTTTATGGCTCTGAGACATGTTTGGCTTAAGTGGAAACCTTATTCTGAAAATATGACCACAAAGATCAGGATCCTCCCCATTCAGACAGAAGTGTTGACTGGAGAGGCTTCCTATGTTGTAGTTAATGAAAGGGAGGAAGCAAGAAAATACATTTTTATGTAGCCTTATATGTGTTATGCCGAGGCCTGCCACCCAGGGCAGGCATAGAAGGTTCTTTTCTTTAATAAAAGACACCAAAGTCAGATATCTTCCTTTAGGACCAGTATGAAAAAGGAGACCCTTTGGAAGGGATACAGTAACTGGTGGCAGATGGAAGGATTCCGTGGCCTAGGGCTCTCCAGAGCCTGGAGCCACATCTTCCAGTAAGGCATCCACCAGTAACTGACATTTTGGGCATCCACATGCAGTCAAGCTGAAGGCATGAATACCTTCTTGTCCTACTTCATTCCCTCCAGTATCACTTCCTTCTCCTTCCCAACTCATTTTGCTTCTTGTGAAAAGAGTGTTGATTATAAGAATCAGTCCAGCTGGGTTTCTGTTCTCAGGGGCTATGGATAGAAACTGTGCTTGAAGTTGGTAGAGGACATTGTTTGCCTCCAGCCAATGATTATTGAGTCTACACTGATTCAATCCTTGGTTTTCAAATCAGGATCTCTGCTGAACTCAGTGGTAAGAAAGGAAGTTATCAGAAGTTCCATTCTCCCTTTTAATGTAACAGGTCATTATTCCAGATTTGTCTACTATTAAACAAAGAAGTGGAGTGGCCAATAGGAGAGTTATCCATTTTAAATAAGTTTTTAAAAGTGAAAACCTATCAGATGGTTACTTTGCTGTCCTTTCTGCCATAGTTTCTATGCGTTTATATCACGTTATTGAAAGATGAAAATAGCGAACGCTATTTCATCGGCCCCAAAACATCTAAACATGAAAATATGAAACATTCAGAACAGCGAATTTTTTCCCATGGAAAACATTCACTGCTCTGAAACACATACACACAACACAAGCACATCAAACAAACAGCAACCACACACATACACTTAAATTCCTACATCTAATGCTACACTAAACTAAACATACGCTACTATCTACCCACTTACCTTAACCCAAACCCTAACCCTAAGGTCCATCACTATCGCACACTCACCTAACCTGCGCTCTAACCCTAACTCACTTAAACCGCCCCAACCCTAAAGTCTGTCACTATCACACACACGCCTAACCTGCGCCCTAACCCTACCTCACTTAACCCACCCCTAACCCTAAAGTACAAACACTCGCACACTTACCTGAACCCAACCCGTAACTTTCCACCGCAGCACTAAGAATAGCAAAGCCACTGAAACGGCCAACCAAATTCTTTCCCGAGGTTCTGCAGCTTTGCTATTCTTAGCGTTTGCTGAATAGTGTTCGATATCAGAACATTTGAAGTTTTAATACTTCAATGTTCTGATATAGATCCATTTCTACAGGGGCTTGGGAGGTTACTCTGGACCTTAGGGGTATCTAATGTTTTATGAGGAGGCTTAATAAATAAACACAGACAGAGTAGAAGTGGTATGAACTCCACAGAGTCTATATTTCAAATGATTTCTCTAGAAGCAAGGGTGTACTGCAGGACATAGTAATTGCAGTAGCTGGGTCATCACCTTTAACCTATGATATCCTCCTATTTAAAGCAGAAATATATACCAGTGAGATTACAATGATCACTTCAAAGTTAACTTTAACACTGTACTATGTATGCTATGGGCTGTTTAAATTAAAAACAGATTTTCTGTACATATTCAAAAGCAGATTTTAATCAGCTAAACATTTCCATCCTTAGAGTAATTTTTAACTGTGGAACAGTCAATATAGCTGTCTGGTTTCTTCAACAGTCTTCCATATTTGGAAATTCTGACAGAACTGCATGTATCAGGCATGTGCTCTTCCCTTTGGGACAGTTCTTGCTTTGCTACAGCTTCATATGAAGACAACAGTTGATTAGTTTCTCTCTTTCTCTCTGTTTCTCACTCTCTGCAGTTCTTGACCATCATAACTATTACAATCTCTGCATGTTTCTACTAGAATTTTTGTTCTGACAAATTTTGCTGCTCATCTTCCAGAACTTTGGCTTGGGTGTATTTATCTTGTACAGATATCTGCAATTTTCTTCTAAACAACTTGTAATGTCCCTAACAAATACATACACTTTACCAACTTCAGCTTCAGTCTGTGAATGTTCTATTGGCTTTTGATTTCTTACTTTTGTCCCCAGTCTATAATTTTGCTAATCCTCTGTCACTTCTATTATAATAGTACTTTTGACTCTTGACTTCTTTCCAGCATTTATTTTACTTTATTTTGACAATCAGGCATAAGCAATATTGTTGCCAGAGGAAATCTGCACTTCAGTCTTCTGCCAATCAATGGTAGTGCTGCAGAGAGGCTGCATTAAAGCATTGCTATATTCCAAAACTGCATGATGAAACTCTTCATAACTTCTACTACAGACCTTGCTCATAAAAATTATTCAAAGTTTGGATATTTCTTTCCACTTATCCTTCAGACTGAATAGTATATACTTGAAATCCTATTTGTGGACAGATCTTCTGAATTTCTAAACTGTGAATCGCTGTCAGATGTGATGTAAAGTATCATTTGGCTGACACTCTCACTTGTTCTGTCTTCTGGCCTTGGCATTTGCATGATAGATCAGATTTTATTTCTGGTTCAGGTTTCGGTCCCCCTCATGTTGGCATATGACTTGCGTATTTCAATCTTTTCACATTCATTTTACATTTGCTATTATTTAACTTGGCATTAAGTTAAATTGACTTTATTCAGTAGTTGTTTTAGTCACTTGTCATGTTCTTCTTGGTCATTAATTATATTTAAAAAAACTTCCAAACCACTAATTACTTGAGCAACAAGTCTTTGAAACACATCTAGTGCTGATGTAATAACAAACAGAAGTTTAAGGGATCTATACCAGCCTAATAGCATATTAAATATTGTGTCTATCTTTATCTGCAGAAACATTTATTTTTCCCCTGAGTACTGACAAAGGTAGCATTTGGCATTCTTAGACCACTTCTTCTACAGTAAACAGTGGACAATTCTCTCTTTTAATAATTGTATTCATATCACTTGAGCCATCTGTTCTAGCTATCTATTTTCTACTTTTTAGCCTTCAGCTGTACTGTACTTTTTGCCCTCTAGGTGGCACACTAACCTAGGCTTGTGTAGTATCCCCTACCCCTACTTTCCTGTTTTAAATTCTAGACTACTTTTCTTTTTTCTTGCTATCACTGACTGCTCCATAGTTTTTCTCCTATATGTAGTTTTCACCTCTACATTACTATCCCTTACTAAGCAAACAGCTGAACTATCACTCCCCACTCACCTCCAGGAGCTCCTCAGGAGTCTGCTGTTTATAGATTGTCTCTGCATTTTCTTCCTTTGTATGCTCTTGACCCGCTCAGTTTGCCCTACGGGCTCACTCCACTCCCCTACCCTACCCCCAACTCCCACACACCCCCAGTGCTCCTAAACTTATACTTACTATACCACACCCTCCCTCCTATCCCTCCTGTACCCAGTCAACATACCTAAGCCACACCCCTCCTTCACCTATCTATTCTTAAAGGGTCCCTATTTCGATTTTACACTAGGTAACCCTATCTATCACCAGATACCTAATATTTATAAGCTCCTTTCTCCTTAACACGTAGCCATACCCTTCATCTCTTTATTTTTTATCCCTGTTTCTCCTCCATTGCTTTTGTTAAATAATCTTAACAATATGCCTACAACAACTAATGCTATCCTAACCAAGCTTATACTCCTAGCCACTATCATACATGCCCTCACCTCAGCCTATCATTTCACCTCCTTTGAAAAAGTGAATTATGACCTGTTTATTCTCCAAAACAAACAGCTGTACACACTTTTACCCTCATCCATACTCAAATAAACATCACATCCACTCCCAGCTACCTGTTAGCCAAATACCATAGACTCACACATATTAAATACAATAACCTCACCGTAAGGAAAGTGAAATATCTAACTAGCTTTATATGTAACCCTGCCCCAAGACAAAAGAATTCCTCCTTGGAAGATGGAGACATCCTCCCTAACCCTGGCCCAACCAATGTCCCCACAGTCAAAACATATAGCCCCTATCCCTCAACCCAGGATACCCAAGCTAGACCCTCCAACTCTTTCTTAATAGGACATCTCAATATCCATAGTATTAATAATAAAGTCGCCCAGTTCCATGCCCTCCTCGATATTCACTCCTTTGACATTTTCTGTCTGACAGAAACTTGGTTAAAACCTGGAACTAAAGACAATGCAATCATCCCCCAGGATATAATATATTGAGACAAGACTGTACAAAACATAAGGAAGGTGGAGTAGCAATTATATTTAAAGATGGCCTCCAGATCTCCTCTTCACCTTTTAACCCACCCCAGGATAGTAAGGCAGAAGTCCTTATCTCCAGATTTCAACTCAACCCTAGCAAATCCTTATATATCATCTGCATCTACCTACCTCCTGGCAATAATATCAACTTAATAGAGGATATTTTAAACTGGATATCTTCTACCTTCCCACAAGAAACAATAATACTAGGTGATTTCAATACCGACTGGAAATGTGTCAATACTGAAAATCCTACCTCCCATATTAATCTTCGTGGCTTTAGTCAAACAATCACCTCTACAACCAGAATTAACAAACCAAACCATAAAGAGAGCACCTTAGACTGGATTCTTATCAATAAACAACAACAATCTTATAAAGTAGGAACTTTGACTGCTGATGTAAGTGATCTCACTTTCACTTATATTATAAGACAAAAGAAATATATTTCTAACCCTCCCATATATAGGATCATAAGGACCAACAAACACTTTAACCCAGTACTATTCCAAAATTAACTTAATGCCTGCAACTGGAAACCTCTAAAAATTCTCCCACTCGAAGAGGCTGTTAAATATTTCAATTCCAAATTCCTAGCTATTCTTGATATTCATGCTCCTAAATGGTCTATTAAAATGAAGTCTAAACCTGCTCCCTGGCTATCTAATGAAATTCGACAAAAAATTTTACTTAGGAACAAATCCTGGGCTAAGTGGAGAGCCACCAAAACTACTTCCGAGCAACTAACTTTTAGACAATTGAGAAATATTACAAAAAAAGCAATACTGACAGACAAAAACTACTATTGTAAATTACAGCAATCCCGTCAAAATAACCCACAGAAGTTCTGGTCAAATATTAATAGACTCCTTCACCCAGGGCACTCTAGTACACCAACCCCTCTAGGGGCTGAACACAATACCCCCATCAAACTGCCAATGCCTTCAATACCTTTTTTACAGAGACCATACAATCTCTAGCTAGTCAACTAGCCCCTGACAACTCAAGTCTCCCTACCTCTTCATCTGGTACCTTCCCAACATTCCACTTACAACCCATCTCTACCACTCTAATCTATAACATCATCCAAAAACTTAAGCCTTGTACTCCTTCTGCTGACCAGTTACCATCTGCATACCTGCAAAAAGCAGCCAAAGCAGTTGTCTATCCTATATAGGTTCATAGGTTCATAGGTTCATACTAGGCTATCTGCCCTAGGGCATTTATAAGCCTAGCCAGAGTGTGTGTGGCTTTCACCACCCCTTAGGATAAGAATACTATACCCATTAGTTTGCTGTGCCTCTGTCCAGCAGTGATACAGAGATGATTCCCGGGGTAAACCTACAATCTCCCATCCACTCGTCAAGATTTCTCTTGAACAGAGTCAGTGAGGGGCTCTGCCTCACATGGACTGGGATTCTGTTCCATAGTGTAGGGAGTCTCTGGATGATGAATCTGTCCCTCCAGCACGTCCTATTTATATCCGTGTTGAGGTTTAAGTCTCTTGCTCTCGTGGCTCTGGTGGATTTGGATTTTTGAGGTGGAGCATGTCCATTAATTCGGGTTGGACATGGCCTTGTATGTCAGGCACAGATCACCTCTGAGCAGACGGTATGCGACTGAATAGAGCTGGAGTTTCTTCAGTCGGGCATCGTATGACATATGTTTGAGCCCCTTTATCCTTTTGGTGAGGAACTTTTGGGGTCTTTCCAACTGCTGCAGGTGTCGGGTAAGGTACATTCCGAATGGGGCGTTGTACTCAATCATTGGTCTGATAAGTGAAGAGTACAGGGGTACAATGACCTCTTCTGATCTGGATGTGAATCCCTTCATGATCAGGTGGGCAATGTAGAAGGTCTTACTAACCACTTTGGCAATGTGATTGTCAAAAGAGAGGTTACTGTCAACTTGGGTCCCCAGGTCCCTGATAACTTCTTCCATGTTTAATGGATTACCACCTATGTGGTAATTAGGGGTTACCTTGTTTTTCCCAAAGGGTATGACTATACATTTTTTGGCATTTAGCTTAAGGCCATGGCTCTGGCACCAGTTATCCATTTCTATGAGACCTTTCTGGAGGATGTCTGTGTCTGATGGAGTGTCAATTATGGTGCCCAGTTTGCAGTCATCTGCAAATTTTGTCAGCCACAATCCCCCTATGTTTGCCTGCACTTCAGAAAAATAAATGCCGAACAAGAGGGGGCCCAGGACTGAGCCCTGTGGGACACTGCTCGTGACCGGCTTAGAGTCTGACATGGCACCAGCAACTCTAACCCTGTGTGTTCTGTCCTTGAGCCAGTTTGCAACCCATCTTGTGACATATGGGTTTACATCTAAGCTGGTGAGCTTTTCTATGATGCCCGAGTGGGGTATTGTGTCGAACGCTTTTGCTAGGTCAAGGTAGGCTGTGTGAACTGCCTTACCCTCATCAATGGCCTTAGTGACTGTTTCAAAAAAGTCGACCAAGTTCAAGAGACAGGATCTGCCCTTGACAAAGCCAGATTGGGTAGGATCCAGTGTCTGTAGGTCCCCAATGTCTTTATTTATGAGTTCCATTATGATTCTCTCCATAGCTTTGCAGACAAGGCTCGTCAAACTTATGGGGCGGTAATTTCCAGGGTCCGTAGAAGCACCGCCTTTGTGGAGTGGGACCACAGTTGCCGTACGCCATTCTTTGGGTACGTATCCTGTAGTAAGGCTAAGATTAAACAGCAGCCTTATGTGTGGGTTTAGTTCCTCATTGAGTTCGTGTAGCACACAGCCGGGGACACCGTCCGGTCCCATTGATGCTGTGTTTTTTGCTTTAGAGAGAGCAGCTCTCACCTGGGCATCTGAGATGTTTGGGAGGCTAGACTCTGGTGGGATAGATATTTCTCCTTTTGGGGGAGGGGAGAAATTTGCACTGAACCTGTCTGCCAGTATGTTGGCAATGTTTGTGGGTTCAGTGATTTTTTTATCATTTTGGACTAATTCTGAGCATATCTGGGAGTTTCCACCCAGGTTTCTAACATAGCTAAAGAAGGCTTTATGATTGTCTTTTGTGTCATTAGTGATTTTTCTCTCAAAGTTGGCCTTGGATGATTTTATGAGTGATCGTAGTTTTTTGCTAGTATTGATCAGAGATGCCTTCCCATTTAGGGATTTTGCTCTGTTATGTAGTAGCTTTCTCCTCTTGTTGTAGAGTTTGTTTATGGCTGGAGTCCACCAGACCTGGCGCCTGCCTTTGGTGGAAAGGGTCTTGATTTTATTAGGGATTGCTTGATCCATACATTCCTGGAGGTGCTCGTAGAAGGCATTTGTAAGGGTTTCAGCAGCGTGGGTTGTGGTTTCCACTGGCTCGGGGCCTTGAAGGATACCACTCCAGTCTTAAGAAGTGTGAAGTTTGCTTTGAGAAGTTCTTGACTGTGGTCTTTTTTTGCTGGGGGTGGGGCCGGGATGTGGATCTCCAGTGAGATTAATTTATGGTCTGATCTCACCAATGAGGGATATACTTCCGGTGTGGAGCATTTTGTCCCCATGTTTGTGATGATCAGGTCTAGTATATTTTCTCCTCTTGTGGGAATGGTGACTAGTTGTTCCATAGCATTTGAGTTTATGAACTCAAGGAACCTTTGGGCTAGGGTGTTGGGGCTTGAGTAATGTTCCCAGTCTATGTTTGGATAGTTGAAGTCACCCAATATGATGGTGTTTGGAGAGACATTCATACTCTCCAGTGTCTTCAGGAAGGCTGTGTGGGTTTCCCGAGTTTGAGAAGGTGGTCTGAAACTGTAGGGCAGTTTTACCTATGGTTAATTGCACCTGGATGGTCTCCGATGCTTTGTGCATTGCCACTAACCTGGAGGTGTGGGTATCCTTTATGAATATGGATACTCCCCCTCCTTTTGTGGTTCGGTCCGGATTTTGGGGCCGGAACACATGATATGAGGTATAACCTGATAGTGCTGGGGTGCTCTCAGGAGCCTTGAACCAGGTTTCAGTCACAGCACAGACATCGATGTTCTCCATACTGAGGAGGGCTTCGAGGGCGTGCATCTTGAGGTTTAGACTTCTGGCATTGAGCAGTATTACCCTTAGTTTTTCTCCATTTTTGTTTTCTAGGGCGGTAGGTTTATCATTTGAGCCTTGCCTAAAAAAGGCACTATGGGGGTGGCAAGAGCCTTTGCCAATATCCGGAAGCCCAGGGGTGACAGGTGCAAGCCGTCCCTTGCGAAGCAGCATGGCTTGTCAAGCATGTCATCCCAGGCAGACAGACATTGGATCCCCTTAGAATGACACCAGTAATTATGCAAATTATTAAAGCTGATCATTTTGTCTCTGTATTGTGGCATCATTCTTGGTGAGGGTAGGATACTGCTCAGGGTCAGGGTCATACCGGCCTGGGCTACATAATCTGAGAGCTCCTCTATGTCTCTTTTCATGTAGTCCAGGGAGGTACATCTCAGGTCGTTCACACCGGCATGGACAATGACTGAGTCATACTTGTACTTCCTGTGGAGTGACCTGAGTGCTTGTGTTATGTGGCGGATTCTAGCGCCTGACAGGCAGCTTACTGTGATCTTTTCCTTGTTCAGTCTGGTGAGTGGGACGTCAGTGTGTCTGACTATGGAGTCACCTATAACAAGTGTGTCTGGCATTATGTTTGGCCTTAAGGGCTGTGACTGTTTAGCACACTGACTTTGAGAACTATGTGTTGCATGTCTTATGTCTTGAGGTGGCAGTTGCTTGGGTGTCTGCTTTGGAGGCCTCTGTAGTTTTGGTAGATTTTTGATCAGTGCCTCCGAGTATGTCTTTGTGTGTTTATGTGTTTGTTTTGCAGTTGTGATAGTTCTATGTGAAACTGGGTTTGTGGTGAGCGTGGTTTCCTTCTCCTCCTGTCTGGTCTTGCCAGTCCTGAGTTGAGAGAGCTCAGCCTCCAGTTTGGCTATATAGTTGCACCTCTCACATGTATTTGTGTTTTGTGGGAGAAGGAGTGGGTTGTCTGTGTACATGAGGCAATTGTAACATTGCCTCAAGATGCCCAGATTCACCAGCTGAACAGGAGAGGACGCTAGCAACTGACCCTTCAACATGCTAGAAAAAGTTTGCTGTGTAACTGAGTCAGAAGGGACCTATAGAGAAATGGGTACTCAAGGGGATTCTAGGCTAATGTAGTACTTTGTTTAGTATACAAGTACTTTACCTGTATAAAAATGCTTTAGAAGCAAGTGCTGAGCTTTTGAGAAGGGAATAGACTGTTTAGATTGCAAGTAGAGAAGTTGTAAGGGAAAAATTGAAGAGCAGACTTTACGGAGCCAGAAATAGTTTAACCTTGTTTAACCGGCGCTGCCCGATGGTGGTCTATGGGCAACTCCGCGCTACATCACGCAAAAGCGCGCTAAAGCGGGCTTTATAGCAGGGGGTTGAAAAGAGCTAGGAATTGACCCAAAATGGCTAATAGACTACAAGTTTCTGGCTGGAACCACTGCTCTAGGGACATGCCCATCCTTATAAACAGAACCATTAATGAGGAAATCATCCCAGACATTTGGAAAATCTCCCACATTGTCCCCCTACACAAAGGGGGTAACTCAAATGACTATTCTAACTATAGACCAATAGCTTTTGTATCACCCTTAGCAAAAGTAATGGAAAAATGCATTCACCAACAGCTACTATACCATTTAACTCAAAAGAATATACTAGCTAACTGCCAACATGGTTTTAAGCCATTTCACAGTACCACTACTGCTCTCTTATCATTCACTGAGTCTATCAATAAAAACCGTAATAATAACATCCTATCATCTGCACTCTTTATTGATCTCTCAAAAACTTTTGATATGGTAAACCACCCCCTTCTTATAAATACTCTAAAATCCCTTTCTCTTGACACTTTGGCGGTTCAATGGTTCAAGTCCTACCTAAGCAATAGGCAACAGGCAGTTCTCTGGGAGAATACTCTATCATCCCACCTGCCAGTCAACCTTGGAGTCCCCCAGAGCTCCATTCTAGGACCTCTTCTTTTCTCACTTTTTGTCAATGACCTTTATTTAGCAATTCCTCAAGCCACCTGCATACAATATGCAGACGATTCTACGATCATATGTTCAACTAACTCCCCATCGGAACTACAATCTTTAACTCAGAAGGTATTCAACACAGTTGAGGCATGGTTCTTGAAACGTTGCCTCCTTTTGAATGCCAAAAAAACTAAGCTCCTACTCTTTACTCCTACCAGTAAGTCCACCCCTATAGATTTCTCTGTCAAATCCAATAATGGCACCCTTATATCTCCTGACTCTACTACGAAACTGTTAGGAATTACAATTGGCAATAACCTTAATTTTGATAACTATATAAACAACATTATTAAAACAGTAAACAGAAAAATGGGCTCATTATATAAAATTAAACCCTTCTTAACGCCTACTGCTAGAACTACAATTGCCCACTCTCATTTAATCTCAACTCTTCTTTATGCCTCACCCATATACACTAACCTAAAAAAAAATAACCTTCTCAAACTAGCTAACTCCTACAATAGCATCGCCAGATTTGCAACTGGTAATCCCTTTAGAACTCACCACTGTCAAAGTCTACAGCAGCTAGGCTGGCTGGAACTAGAAAACAATCTGATATTTTCCCGACTGACTATTGCCCACAAGATATTTTACCAAGCAAACAACACTCCCATACTCGCTAATCTCAGTATCCCCTACAAAAATCTTAATTCCCTACGCTCCTCCAGTAAACATCTAGCTAACATAAGCAAGACCAACAACTTGGCAGGTGATTCCCTATTCTGCAACACTGCTGGAAAAAACTTACCCAGTGAACTAACTCTACTTCCTTCTCTTACACTATTTAAACAAAAGCTTAAAAGACACCTCAAAACACACTGGTTATGCCCCTGTAACAACCCTGACTAACTTCTGATGCCACTTATTCTTTCTCCATTTTTTTTCCCATGTTGTACTAAAACTAAAACTACATTGCTTATCTCCCCAAAGCAGTAACTGTAACTACTAACATTATATTATCCCTCTGTACAAATAATTTCCTTTCTGTATTATAAACTACCTCATGTGTGGTACTGTAAAAAGACTTGTTTTAAGCAGTATGTAATTTTTTTATTTAGTTATTTAGTTTTTTATTTAATTTAATCTCTGCTCTTTAATTCTATATTTTGGTATTTTTGTTAAATCTTTCTATTACTTTATGATAGTATTGTTGTTTAAATTCTTTGTGGTATTTTTGGAGCTTTTCTCCCCGGGCCTCTACTGAAAATGGAAATAGATCCAGTTAGACTAGCCCGGTAAACAAATGTATAATAAATAAATAAAATAAAATAAAATAAACTTGGATCAATACAAATGAAAGGCCTGACCTTCTTCATAGCAGTAACTAGTGTCTACCCATTATGTTGGTTCCAGTTGCTTCCAAATAAAACTTAAGTCATATGCTCTCTTCCATTCCTGTTTAGTTTTACTTCTGAGACATATCAATACTTTTTTTCTAGGAGTTCTTGTCACTGCACTTCATCATGGTTTGTTTGTGATAGTCTCCTTGTAAGCTTCTTAAACATTTGAATAAATCAGCAAAATCAGACAGGATATCATGCACAGTATGCAAAATGTCCCTGTGGCAAACCAGTTCTCTACACATGTAGTCATTTTACACTGTTAATTCTTTTGTGAGTTCTTTCCCTTTGTTTGATACCAGGTGATGTCAGGAGGCTTGATAAATAATCCCCAGACATGTTAGAAGTAGTCTAGCTCCAGGAGGTCTATATTCCAACAGACTTCTCTAGAATCAGGGATGAACCATGTGAAATGCTAAGCATTTATTTAGCTGGTTAGTTAGCCTTATAATGCTATATACCCATGATATCTATGCACATGCCAGCATTGAAGGCCTACTGGAGATTTCTCATGTTTCAGCTGGACACCATGAACATCCAGTTAAGGATGTTGCTGTATGGACTGGTAACTGCTCTGAGGGCATTTATCAAATGCTTGTCTTCAGCATCAGTGCTAATGTAATTGAAAAGCATTAACATTTTTCATATATAGACAACTGGCAGCTCCTCTCTAGCAGATATCCTGAAATATCTGATGGTGATGATTCCCTTCTAGAATAATCAGTGTTCACCATCAATGAATAGAAAGGTTCCACTGTGATACTTTGCAAGTGAACTCTTTTAATCACAAATATTTTTCCCTAGTTTTATGCAAATACTTCCAAGGATACTCATATGATCTAAATGAAAGTGCTTGAATAAGAATTACTTTTGAGTGCATACATTGCTCCTAAAGTATACCTAGTGTTTTGACAGTAAAGCAAGCCTTCTACACCTTCCCACAATTTCCTTACTTTATTATACTTGCACTGAGGTTGATCCAACTATAATAAGTAAGACCTAAAGTGGTAAATATTTTAACCTCAAACCGAGTGCGTTACTGTGTAGCCCAAATATAAACCAGTAACCAAAAATGGCTTGGTTAAAGTAATTGAATTTTTTGGATAAAGTAGTAAATGTCTTACTCTTTTTCTGAGATGTTGCAGTCTTGGAGTGAAAATAAAAAAGTAGAGTCTGTGCCTGCAAATGTTGCTACAGTACATACCAAGCAATCATTAAGAAGTAGTAGTGCATTGAGTGACAACACTTGTGGTACTAAAATGATCTTACACAACTCATGCACACAAGGCACCATAGAAAGGCCTGAACTCTGTATCTGATAAAAATATCATCTCCTATTTTTGAATCCAAAATGACGTCTAGGAACACTTTTCTACTGGTCAGATCTAGATCCAATTTTTTTGTTGTGTGTTTTTGCTAACAGTTGTTCAGAAAAGACTCTTGTCCAGAGATGTTTTAATGACTTGGGGTCATTGAACATTCTCATGTTTTAAAGTAGCAGGTTGTGCATGAGGTAAATCCAGCATCATGTCAACATTTGTGGGTTCAAAAAGTAGATTCACTGGATAAGACATTTCCTTTTCTTCCTGCTGGGATTAAAGAGAATATATGGTAGATCTTGGCAGTGCAGGAAAATATGGTAGACTATTCACAAAAATCAACCCTGAAGTCATCTCTGTTGTAGCCCTTTTTACCACATATAATTTGAAGGAGGGGAATTGGGATTCATCTTTGGTCACTCTTGGTTTAGGAGTTGTTGTCCTCAAGCCATTTGAAGATGCACATTATTCTCAATCAATACTGATTGCATTAAACATGATACCTTGGAGTTTTTCTCCCTGGGCCTCCACTGAAAAGGTGCACCTGTGCCTAGTCGTACTTTCAGAGTAAACAAATGTCAATAGATGTAAATAAATAAAGGAGTTGTTGGCAGCCTTCCTAGCTATCAATCATTTTTTATGTGCAAATGATCTTGGACAATATCAGAATGTTCCGTACATAAACAAGGAGATACTCACTTTCCATCACTTATGTAGGATGAGCATGAGTATCTGAGACTTGGCTGTAGGAGATCTCATTGATGGAGATTCACCTAGCAAACAAATACAAGACTGTAGAGGACAGATGGAACCGATCAGTGACATTGGATCTCATGTAACAAATGAACCCTGAGGCAAGCCAGTGTGGAGAGTCTTCCGTAGGAGATATCTCACATTTTCCTCATTCTGTGAATTCTCACAAAAGCAAGGCTCAGCTCAATTGCACAGACATACAGAGCTCTAACTCTCCCCATAAACCTAGGGGCAGGGTGGGGGAGGAATGAAGGGGTGTGATCTGATTGCCTCTCCTGGGCGATGGTCAGAATTGTGTACACTCAGGGGCATACTGGATAGGTGCAATTTCTGTGGTGGAGACCAGGAAAACTACCTCCCATGCTTCAGGGGGAGGCAGGACTGTTTGAAGGAAACAACCCTTGCAGAAGTGGGGGGGTGTACTTTGTGGTCAGGCCATTGCATATCCCCTCCCTCATGCTTAACACTAAGTGTGCACAAGTTGTTAGGGCTGCATAAAGAAATAAATCATGAACCACTCCTGATGTCTGTCAGATTGATGGCCCCTTCCAGTCAACCCACACCCTGGTGATGGGAGCAAATGGTCCTACTGTCCAGGAGAAGGTGGATGCTCAACCGGAAGCAGGGGCAAAGTCATAGACACTCACACACACACACACACACACACACACACACACACACACACACACACACACACACACACACACACACACACACACACGAATTCTAACTTAGACAAGAGAGGATCAGAAAAGGTTGGCTTTAGTGGGTGTAAGGTGGCCAAAACCGCTTTGATTCTTTCTTTAAGTCTCAGTGGTAGAGTAGTTTCTGATACTGTCCTGTGGTAGCATCTCATTTTTCTCTGCAGGGTGATTAGAATTCTGTGGAAGATAAAGAAGTTTATCACCAGGAAGTTCCTGTTTTGAAAAAGTAACTTACTAAACCATCATAATCTAATCGGAAACTTGCCTTTTTTTAAATAGTACCTTTATTAAGTCATTGTATTTTAATCTGCAACATGAGTTCACATGGATTAATAGAAAATAAACAAATCATTGTTACAATTTCCATTATTGTCATTGTGCAGTATACATATTTATTTTCTTTTTAAACAATTTTCATTCATTCCAGCATTACATAAATTGCTCAAATCATGCCTTTCCTTAAACCACAATTCCCCCAAAATTGTTCTGCATGTATTATTCCCTCAAATTCCAATACTTCTATGAAATTTGTTGCCTCCCTTTTCTAGATATCCCACCTCCAGTTCTTTTATTTCCTTTGCAATATTCAACACTTCCATAACAGTTGGTATAGATTTTAAATTCCATTTTCTTGTAACTGCTTTTTCAACTGCCAATAGCATTAAACTTAATATGACCCCAGTATGCTTGGGAAATTCAGATTCTATGTCCCAGCTCAACATGATAATTTCCTTCCTCCAATATTTCTGTCAAAGTGCTCTGTGGAGAATTTTTTAAATCTGCCAGTTCATTGTGCTGGATTCTGTAAAGCTTGCGGAATCTTGCACATTATGCCAATATCAGTGCTAAAGTTGTGGATAACAATGTAATATGTAAATGTGCCACAGTGAACTCTGAATATCTCTGCACACAAAGGAGGATCTCAGTAGTAATGGCACAGTAAACGTTATCCATAAGTAATGAAAAATTGCTGTCAAAGCATGATGTACATTAACAAAGTTACAGAAAGAGTCTCACAATTCAAGCGTCCTGACAGTCTTAAATACATATCTATAACATAATTTCTCCAGTAAGCTTAAGGAAAACTATGGACTATAACTAACTCCATTATTATAAAAAAAGCTAACTATTCTGTAAGCTACATTGCATTCGCAAGTAATACATACTCAGCAATCTCTCCAGTAAAGTTAGAGACAACTATGGATAACTCTAACTTCTGATAAAAAAATAATAATAAAGGAAAGGGCAATCATGACTACATTGACAAAGCTAACATTAGCTAACAATCAGTATGGAATTTGTGTGGGGAACACAGATAACACACACATCCAAGGATAGTGGGAGATAGAAAAGCAGATATGGGATATGGGTCAAAAAGAGGGACACACAAGAGGGATGTTTGAAGAGAAAAATCTGAAGGCAAGTCAGAGTGGCATGAGCAATTTTTTTGTGGGAATAGGCCCCATTTTTTTTATTTTTTAAGAGTAGAAGGAAAGGTAAAGATAGGGAGAGAGTAACAAAAGGCCATCACAGCATGTATACCCATAGAACAAATATCACAACACATGACAGATAAAGGTTGGAAGGAAGTAGTAAAGTCAGGTTAAGTTGCACAAACAGCATACTGCACAACATGAGCAATGGAAAAAGTTGTCAAATAGAGTGGGGATGAATACCAGCCATGGCGAAATTTAGAAAAACATATCTAGCCATGAGCTATCATGTTACGACATGTTGCAAACTGTATGTCAGTCATACATGGATTTGTATGTCCAATGGTAGAAGTGTGTTGTAGGGTAATAAATAAGGATTACAGTACACTTTGGATAAATAAACACATATCCAAGTAGTCTGTCAGTAGTGGAAGTATAAGCCAAGCAGCATCACAGGTGAGCACATGCAGGGCTAAGAATGTTAAATAACTCTAGCCGTGGACAGAACTGAACCTCTGACCATCCATGTGAAAAGCAAACAACCAAGCACAATGCCAAACAGCAGTACTGCAATAAATCAGCAAAATGCATAAGTATGTGTACATAACCAAAGCAAGAGTATAATGGAATGCATGTATGTGACATAAATATGCCATTTCAAGGACATCACACAGGTGTAGGTGTATATTTATGACTCTCAGTGGCCTAATGGAACGTATGTGAAAACAAGGTCAATACACATATCCATACCAATGATATGTAAGAATATTACAGAAGTATAATGAGAATAAGGATGCACTATCCAGCGACTTGTGTGCAGATGTCCTGCAAAATGGCCATACATTTGGCACATGTTCACTGTGTCACATTTGCAATACATGGCAATGGCCAGTAATTGCAACAAAGACAAACATACCTGCAAGATATAATATGGAAATTTGAAAATGAAGGGGAGATGGAGAACCTGGGCCCACATCAGGGAAAAGCAGGTATGTTGACACACTGCAAGTGCATGTGCACAGCACACAGGGTGTTGTAGAAGCCAACCCAAAATACATTAAGCAAATGGAAAATGTATGTCACATAGACAGAATGATTTCTGATGTCCACAGAAATGGCCATGTATAAATCACGCATACACAGTAATGTGCAATCATGTAACATTAACAGGCATAGGTAAGCAAGCTAAGAATTTCAATCACATATGTATACAGTATACTGTATATACACATATATACATACATACATGTGTGTGTGTGTGTGTGTGTGTGTGTGTGTGTGTGTGTGTGTGTGTGTGTATATATATATATATATATATACACTGTCTTGCAAATGTTGAATAAATAACTGCAGGTGTATGTCATGTGCCCTGCTCATTACTGAGTACAGGACACTCCTATGAGCATCATTACAGCACATCAGTGGTAAGTCAGTGAATGCTCACATGTCAAACATACAATTGTGTCAGTATGGCTCCCACTATGTGCAGCAACATGTACAATCAGTTAATGTGTATAACTACTGGCAGAAGGTGTGAATAAGTAATGGACATGGAAACGTAATATACAGCAAATAGCATAATGTACTGTTACAGAATGAACTATCTGTACAACTGTGTATACATTAATGCTAAATTGGTGTTTGACGCAGTCAGAAAAGGAGGACTTCCCATATCTATGACATACCTGTATATAACCCCACATGGTATGAGTATTGCCAGGACATGGCATATAACCACATCATTGCCACTAAGGCAGCATGACAGCTATCATCCAAAACACATTGGAAATGGCATATCCTTTTGTTGCACATACATGATATGGCACTACACAAATCTAAACCATTCCACAGTGGTAAGTCTGGACTATGGACAACATCTGTTATCTGTCAGTTGCCCTCAGTAAAACACGTGTTTACAGGCTAATTAGTGCAGCACTAGCTGCAGGTTAACTGCCACAATGCATGGACAGGTGAATGTGGGAAGAAAGTGTAATGTGTTAATGTGTGTTATGCACATATTGAAACATAATTAAATGTCACATGACGATAACACATGAGCTTGTCAGCTACATGGTATGCATGAAAAAGAATGCATATATAGTCCAATCAGTTTGTATGGCAATCAGCATGTTGGCAGCATAACACAACTGGAGCACACAGAGAATACTTATGGCCTTGAGGGACCAGGCTGATGGGGATGAGCCTCATGAATAATCTCCCAGGCTATCTCTCTGAATGAGTCACACATAGTCCATGCCATACCCTGTAAGATGTTCCTCATCATGTCCCTCATCTGTGTTCGAAACACATCGGTCTCAATCTCCTGGATCTCATCTCAATACTCATCTGTGTTCTGGTCCTGGTGTCATCTCCTCCAGGCAGCAGGCATGATGGCCCTGGCAGGTGCAGGTCCAGCTTCCTTGTCATCATCATCATCGTCATTATCATCTGAGGACATTGGCAGTGGTCTGGCATGTGCTCATCATCTGCATCTGATCAGTGAATGTCCACAGGTCCCATGCTTTGTCAAGATATATTGCAAAAAATGACAGAAATGAAAAGCAAATGTATATCATGCAGCACATTCCCGTGAAGATCACAGCTGACCTTAACATTAAATCGACGTGCATATCTGCAATCTAACATACTTAATTAACTTGCCATCCACTTGTGAGATCTGCAAATACAAATACAAGACTGAAGGCGTAGTAGCATACATCTGACTTCTTATTTAAAACACAGTTTAATTGTAAATGATGCAAACATTAGCAAGTAGCACAATTATAATGAACAGAATTTCTGCTAGTGAATGGCTCATAATGCACACAACACCTTCCCTTTGTCACTTTATCTATAGTTAGGGACATGTCCAATAACAGAACACGTCAGGGAGAATGTATCTATCACCAATGTGAGCAGTTTAACCAAGGTCACGCAATGGCATGCATAACACAACTTACCAGTGGAAATCATGACATCACCTGAACATTTGAAACTTGGCCAGCATGAAGCATGGTAAGCATATGCAAGCACACGTAACATATCCTGAGATTTGATTGGAATCATGCCCAATACTTTCATGATACATTAAAATAGTACTGCACCCACTCATTTTGGCATCTATTTCCTTATAGTGGAAGCAAATGATGAAGGTTTATGGCTGACTACGTTTGCAGATGATTGCAAGTGGGGAGGTTATCAACTCCCATGTAGACACAATCATTCTTCAATAAGGCCTATCACTTACTAACAAATGGTACCAAAGCCATGATCTTAAATGAAATTATAAGAAATGCATAATTCTACCCCTTGGGAAGTCAACCATCTTGGCTAATTACCATGTTCATAATATGCCCCCTAAGAGTTGATCCAGTGGCCAGGGATCTGGGTACACGTTTAGACATTAGCCTTACCTTTGATCACCACATATTCACAGTAGTGAGGAAATCCTTTTATGTTGTGTTATAACTAAGAGCACAGCATCTAGGTCCAAATAAGTCATTATCCCACTGTAGTCTGCCCTTATCACACCAATCATAGAATACAATGCTCCCTTCAGTATGTACCTAACCATATGCCACAACTACAACTACAAAAAAAATACAAGGCATAACAAATCTGCCTTATGCAGAGCACCCTAAAGACCTTTCCCTCTACTCAGTCTCCTACAGATGGCTGAGGAGTGACCTATGCCTAACTTATAAGGCATCTACAAACCCCTGGTTATAAATCTCCTGCATATTCATAAGTCAAACAGTACAAGAAATACAAGGTCTAAGGACCAAAATTTTGTCTATGACTTAAACAGAACATGCTGAAGAGACAGAAAAGTGTCATAGACACTGCCCTTCCTATGAACAGGCTACCCATCCATGTGAAGCAAATTTTGTCTATTACTCAGTTTAAGCACACCCTAGACCACTGGATGGAGAATATGAAATTTACACCAGGCCTTTCACTCATGTCCCTTATGGACAGAGGTACCTTATAAATGCCTGGCCCTCAATGTCCTATTTGGATACAGGACATCTCAATTTTTTTTGTGAAAACTTGGCTAGGCTTGGAAAGGCCAACAGGGTCATTATCCTAGTAACAATCTATGAATGTAGCAATTCATAAATTGTAGTCTTTGCATGTAACAGTCATGTGAACATCCACCAAATGACATTGTTAAAATGAGGACAAATTGAGATGACAATATTATGGAAAGTAGACAAGCTATATGACAGTCATGTGAGCCAGGTAGCATGATGTTTGGCTGAACACACATCAGTATAATGAATACAACAGTAACAAATACTTAGTATGTTCAGTCACCATAGCCTCTGATAAATGAGAATCTAAAATACATTGTGTTATTTGTGTAAAACTGTATGTACGACCTACCTACAATCAGTAGCCAGCAAAATGCAAACATCCTGATGCTGCTTGCTGATTAAGAAATGTTGCAAAGAAATGACTATCTGCACAAGTATCCACAAACATAGGATACAAGTATGTTGTAAAAAAAATACACAAGGTGTTGTAGGCAGATGCCATACCAGTGTTGAACTGAAAGTCATGCCATACAGTCTGCAACCATCAGTGTGAACACTGACAGAGCAGACACCCATTTAGTCTATAAATAGGCAGGGTATACACAAAAGATTAATCACTGGGAAACAAATCCACACATGCAAGTAGGCCAATCCATGCATTATAGGCAGCAGCAAAAGCACCAAGACTAATATTTAAAGCACCCACTTCAAATATTTGTGACAGATACACAAACCTAACTGTCATTTAGGTCGTGGGCTACATTTCAAAAACTATATGCAGAAAACATGGCTTGATGCTAAATGATATTTTAACATTTTTCAATTTAAAATGAGACTTTTAAGCATATCTATAGTATGATTATTACACTACACCCTACTGATGCATGATGGGTATTCATGCATTCTAAGGAATGTACATGGTAATGTGTAAAATACAGGCATGTAACAAGTATCAGATGCATTTCATTTAAAAAAAAAAAAAAACAGAAAAAGTAAGCAGCATACCTCTCTCACTCCACTGCTCCTCAAGCATGTGCAGCCACTCAATGCCCAGGGCATGATTTCGGGTCCAGTCTTCCTCACCTGAAAAAAGAAAACATAACAGGGATATGCATTTCTCAGATCAGGGTCTAGGAAATTTAATTCAGAATAAGATCAGATAATTATCATACACATTTTACAATGTTACACACAGGCTTTTATAGTTTTGAACAGTTTGAAGGAATGAGATTGAAACCTGCAACTGTAATGTACATCCAACCTCTAATTATAACAGTTACCTGCCTAGCTAATCCAACTTGACTAAAAGAGTGTGTGGTGAATACAGTAAAAAGACAATGTTATGACATCACCTGGATGGGGGATGGCCTACGAATATGGATCGTGGCTTAGGATTTCAAAAAATGAATTTGTGCTGGGGATGTAGGTAAAGAGCAAGAATTAATTTATGTCAGCACTGTGGTCACAAACATTAACAGCAATGGTAGATATACATTCCACAGACAGTGGGACAATGTTATGCATTACAGAACTTCTAAAAGAATCATAAAGGGTGCTGTACATCAGGGATATCATATAGTAAAGCATGTTGGAGACCTCATTTAAAGATATTCCTTAGTAAAGTGCATATCACAAAGCAAATACATACATCATTGCATCTCTCTGTCCTGCATTTCAACTGTAACTCTCCCATCTCAGTCTTATTGAAGTGAATGTAATAATTATTTATAAAACAACTCTTACTGAAAATACCATCCATATTGCACAAAACTTTGTCGGACATATAACAGTTTGTAGCAAGTTTTACTAACCCTGCACTTAAAGAGCTGCTGTTACCAGAGTATTATGGATTATGAGCATATTTGTAGGAATATGACAATCAACCAAGTTATTTGTAACCATGCACAAAATAAACAATATCTATAAGTATTTATGCAGAGAAGAATATTAGACTATGAGTGAAGTAAACCAAGATAACAGTTTAATGATATGTTTCCCCTATGTAGCTCTGAATCCCTGGTATACCAAAATGTAGGCATGGTGGCCAGTTTCCCTTACAGGTTAAGCTAACAGGCAGCACATATAGCTTCTTAACAAATAAGTACTGCTTGTTGTTAATCTGAATTCCAGTGGATAAAGGGTAAATACAAAAACTTTCAACAGTTATTGGCCATTATACTAAAATAAATAAAAAAAAACAGCCATCAACACATAACTGAAAACAGGTGTTAATCAGTCGGACAAGCATTCCTCTTGACTTAAACAAACTAGACTGTAGTAAGAATATTCACTGTATTATGAGGAATGGAGTAAAGAAGTTATTTATGAGTTACTATTCAGACATACACTGTTAATGTAGGCAATACTGTTATACTATATTGGATAACTATGAAATGCATAGTCATTAGCAGCCTAAGCACTATAGTGGTCAGCGATACACGACAACAGTCAATGTGTGAAATGTCATATTATGTTGGAAAACAGATATACATCTTCAGAGTTTAGAATTATGTATATTATAAACATTAGTAAATAAATGAACAGCACTGGCATCGAACCCATACTTATATGGAGAGCAGTCACCACGTCTTTGTAATTATCTACACGAGCAAATTGTCAGAGGAGCTACTTAATTGTTATAAAAGCCATCTATCTGATATATTTGGGACACAGCTATCTCTTAATTCAGTAGGAATGCTTAGGTATATGTAGGATTGTAACACTTACTGTAGAGATCAACTGGCTGCCCTCGAACCTCTGTAACCCTCTGACAAACCTCCAACAATGATGCTGTTCATCATAGCAGTGGTGGCCCTGCACTGCAGTCTGGTAGATCCTTTTATGTCATCGATGCTCCCTCACAATCTGGTTCCAAATGTCTACTATCACAAATTTTCTTGGCCTGGATCTCATCTGATTCTCCACTCCAGCATAGATGATCAGCATCTGGATGGTCTCCTCCTTGGTCAAACTGGGTGCATGGACATGTTGCCTCTTGGAAGTAGCCATCTTAATACATCCAATGGAAAATGTAATATGAATGGAAAAATGGAAAAATGCTCACTGAGGTCCCACTCAATTCACAGGTAGCAATAGTCTGATATGTAAATGTATCAAAATCAATATTTAAAAGTGGTGCTGTGTCATGCTACGATATCCCTGGAAGATAACAGGCATGTGCCACACATACTACCATTTATCAATATCTATTGGGTACTTACACAGATCACCTGGGCATTAGAGAATTTACGTGGCCGTATGCAAATGAGATTCCAAAACAATGAATTTTAATGAACCTCATTATTTATGATATACTAGTACTTAAGGATGTGTGTACATTAGGTGCTCTTACTTTCTGTGATACCTGAGCTAGAGGTAGCTGATGAGGTAAATTTGCACCTGCTAGCATTTCTGTTTTGGGGGAATATTATATCTGTTAACTTACTCATTCTCAAAGGTACCTGTTTAGATTTATTTTTATTGAACATGTGTGCTTTAAGAGAAATGCGTATAACTTACTGGAGTGATGTTTGATTTACCTTTATGCATACAGGTGTTGCCATCCTCATTAAGGACATGCAGTACTTTCCCATATGCAGTTGTACAGACAGATTTACATAGCAAAAGTGAACTGTACATAAAGATGGATTTATGGATCATCCATATGTCTTATGGGTAACTCCATACACTCAGTGGTGTTAGTACAGAAACCTATGGATTCCGGCATTATCCATCTGTACTATGTTCTTTTGCTTTTATGGATATTTATTCATTGATGGTTTTCAACAAAACTCTTATAACTACTGGCTCAATATACAAAGGATCCATACTGAAGCTTTGTATAGTATTTTAACGTAAAATGCATGCAGATTCCTGTGGCATGATGCTGTTGCCATTGGACCTCCACTAAATGAGTATGTATATGTATTGGAAGGTATTCTAATCCGACAGATATCGCACGTTATGTTGATTTTACAACTGTTATGTATGCAGGGCATTGCTTTTACTTTTTACATGTCACATTAGTAGTTGTTACAGTCAGTGTTTGATAGAGTTTTGCACTGCACAGGAACAATTATCTGCAAAACTGAGCTCCCAGAGGAATATGATCATGTGCATATCACTGTCTTCCAGATGGCAAACAGACCTAGGGGCGACAATTTCTCGCCACAGGAAAAAAATGACATTATAATAGCTTCTCTGCGACAACATGGACAGAGACTCCTTGGAAGTGCAGGGAATAAAGTATGGAGAAATGAAGTGTGGACCGACATCACCAACATGATTCGTGTGGTTGGAGGTCAGAATAGATCATGTGAGGCCTCTCAACGATGCTGCTCTGACACGCATCCTCCATTATTCCATCTAGTGATTGCAATATGACATGTGATGTTTCTCAGTATGGTAGCATGGCCCATGGCACACAGGACAGTGATGTGGTTATACAGTCTGGACAAGATGGTGACAGTTATGTGGATGCAGCTGTAGCTTTGGATGTGGAGGGAAGCTTGTCTGGCCATTCTGACAACAAAGGGACATCGGATGATGAATAGGATGAGGCTGGTGAACAACAGACCCAAGACGAGACTTCTACTGATGTCAACAGTTTCCCACAACACATTGATAGTGCCCATTGCAGTAGACATAGGCATGCAGCTAGTGTGCATTGACAAGTGTCAGAGGGTGTCCACCTACTCCTACAGACAAATGAATGTTACCAGCAACTTCATGGATCTGAAATCCATGCACTTGCCTGTGCCACAGATTGTGTTGCACACCAGCTGGGTGTGCTACATGAAGTGCAGGACTACAGACACTGTGAGATAATAGTGTCATTGGTTGCTCAGAATGAAAGTATGCTATCTGTGACATGGTCAGTAGAAAACCTGGCTCTACAATACTACAGTATTGCAGTATAAGCAGGGTTCTGCATGCTCTGACTGTGCTTAGCCTATTTCCACATGTGAGAGGCAGGCCACCTCTCAGCAGAACCAAGCTTGCCCATTTTGCACCAGTGTATATGCTCCAGCACGCACACACATCCACTGCTGGCCCATCTGCTGTGGTCCCACCAGTCACAACCAGGCAGTCAAGTCACAGTCATGCTCCTTCACTTCAACATAGTTGTGTCATCCCATCAGTTGCCTTTGTCGAGCAGCCTGGGCTAAGTGTTTCCATACGTGTTAGGTCATAGCAGATTGTGGTGTCAGGCATCAGTGTGGGTAACCTAGACTGTGTTAGAGTAACCTAGACAGTTGATCCATATATCCAGTACTATTATTCTCACCCCTTGGTAATGATTGCTGTGCAGAACACTGACAATGTCATCCATATGTGCTCGTTGACATGTCTGATGCCAAGTGAGTCCAACAGTTTACTAAACATAGCTGAGTCCATTTATTACATGACTTTAGCCATACTTTACAGTGATATAGTTGGCTTGTGATATTAAAAGTTCTGCATTATGTCCCTTGTTTCTCTTTTTCAGCTTATTATAATGTAGAGATAGGAATGTGTTGCACTGATGTGTGTCCCTTATCGTGTACTATACATTGATACAGCAATCTGAGTCTGTATGCATACCTGTGTCATTTGTGCCATGAGGTGATGATCCCTGTTGTGACAGATTTGTATATGTTCCTAATGTTATAAATTATGATTATGGTGTTATGTCTAATCCTCAGTGTATTCATCTAGTGAGCAATTGCCATTAAATCATTAGATGCAATCCGTGCTGCTGCATACCTCTCAACTGTCCAGATTTTTGCAGAATGTCCAGATTTTTGCCTCAATCATATTTTTGGACACCAGCCTGGTTAACAACAGGAAAAAATATGCACCTCTTTAATAGACCAAGAACATCCATTCTGCCAATTATATGCTGACTTTTATACAGACAACATTTATAGTCATTTATGAAAAAACAAGCACAGCAATAGAGCAAAAATGTAATAAAAGAAAGTCATATGGAACAAATGATCATCTTTTGTTAAGCAAAGCCATAACAGTGAGATGTAAAAAGGGGGAGAATCTAAGTATGGCATAGAAAGACTACAAAAAAGCATTTGACAGCATCCCATATTCATGGTTAAAGGAATGTTTGCAGATGAATAAGGTACACCCTGCACTGATCACCTGTATTGCAGTGACTAAGAAAAAGTGGCAAACTGCTTTACAGCCGAGTCATAGTAAAGGCACGTTATTATCCCAGACAGAAAAGTTCAGTGGGAGATATTCCTGGATGATTCTTTGTCTACACTGCTCTTTTGTCATTCCCTTAACCTATTAAGCTATTTACTTAATAGAGTAGGCCATGGTTACAGCTTAACTTTCACAAACCAACCTTTTTTAAAGACATCACATTTGCTTTTTATTTATTGATTTATTTGTCTTTGTTTACTGGGAAATTTCAACTGGTTAATACACATTTTCAGCAGAGGCCCGGGCAGAAAAGCTCCATTTGCTTACATTACATTATACTAAATTCCAGTTAAACAGAGAGATGGTTACATTTGTATTTACATTTATACACAAATTGTTTTGTCATTTCAGTGAGAGTTTGAGAGTATTCTATTTAAGGAGCATATTTGGAGAGTATCCTACAGTGAACACAAAGTCTTAAACTTGTGATGAGCTTGTTCAGGACCAAGACTGGACTAGTTAAGATGTTTTTGTTGGAGAGTTTTATTTGTGTGGTGGATACGATTAAATCGTTTATTCCATAGTTTTTTGTGGTTGATTTAAAAATTATATAGCTCATCAAATGAGCAACTGAAAGAAAAACTACAAATGATTAAAGAATGGTGTTTGGTCTTGATAAATGTGCAAAAGCAACAAGTATAGTTGGAAATGTGCAGTACAAAGAAAATATCAACATGAAATATGAACCTTTCTAGCAGCTACAATCACATTGCTAGATTTGCTACCGATGCAGCCTACAGAACTCATCACTGTCATAACCTAAATCTACTAGGATGGCTTGAACTGCCTAACCTACTTCAGGTTAACCAACTAATAGTTGCACACAAGATCCTCTACCAACCAGATAATACACCTGTACTTAAAAACCTCATCACCCCCTACAGGAACCTTAGTGCACTTCATTCATCTGAAAGACTACTAGTTCAAACTCTCAAATCCAACAACACAGCCGCCGGAGAATCTCAATTTGCTAACTGTTGGCAAAACTTGGAATTCGCTTCCTGCTAATCTTACATCTGAACTCTCTCTACCTCAGTTCAAGAAAAGTCTGATTCAGTACTTTAAAAAACGATGGCTATGTCCTTGTCTTAATCCAGACTAACTCTAACCATCACTCGTGTGCACATGGAGGACTTCTGCCTACACTTTGTTTCTTAACTTATATATCCTATGATCTCCTTGGATCTACTGCCAGGTTAGCCTACTAGGCATTCAGTACCTCATCATTCTTAAAAAGACTGTCTAGAATTTTACATCTGAGTAAACATGTAATAATTTGTTTGTGTATATCTGTTTGTTGTGTTTGTTTACATCTGTGTACCAATCTTTTTATTTGTGTTTATTTTGTGTTTTAAACTGTCAAAAATGTAACAGTTTGTTGAATGTGTTTTTTGGAGCTTTTCTCCCCGGGCCTCTACTGAAAATGGACATGTATCCAGTCGGACTATCCCGGTAAACAAATGTAAAATAAATGAATAAACTCTGCTGACAAATAAAGGAAACTGACTGAAATCCATGCAAGAAATGGTACAGCTGCCAAATGATAAGTACAGCCCAGGCAATCTGAGTTCTTTTAGTATCTTGAGAAGTTTGACAGCACAGCAGGGGGTGGAAGGTTATGACCATTCTGTAAAGGAGGACATACTGGGTGGATCCACTTGTGGAGCTTTGGTGGAGGCTCAGGAAGACAAATTACTGGGCTAGGATTAGCAAGAGAAGTTGAGGAGGTATGGCTGCTGCGGTTAGAAAGGCACACCCTCAGACTATACCTCATGGCCCACAGCCAAGAAGGCATGCCCTCACATTATATCTCATGGCTCACAGCCAGTAAGGCATGCCATCAGACTATACCTCATGGCCCACAGCCAGGAAAGCATGCCCTTAAACTATACCTCATAGCCCACAGCTAGGAAGGCATGCCCTTAAACTATACCTCATGGCCCACAGCCAGGAAGCCATGCCCTCAGACTATACCTCATGGTCCACAGCCAGGAAGGCATACACTCAGACTATACCTCATGGCCCACAGCCAATAACACATGCCCTCAAACTATACATCATGACCCACAGCCAGTAAGGCATGCCCTCAGACTATACCTCATGGCCCACAGCCAGTAAGGCATGCCCTCAGAGTATACCTCTTGACCCACAGCCAGGAAGGTGTGCCTTAAGACTATACCTCATGACCCACAACCAAGAAGGCATGTCCTCAGACTGTACATCATGATCCACATAGCTCACATGTAACAGTAACATCAGCAAAGTGAGTGGGAATTAGGCCAGGAGAAAATCTGTCACAGTATGATGGTGCCCAGCTGTCCTGGTTTAATTACCCAAATGCAAACGCTGTCTTTCAGCTCACTGTTCATCACAAATTATATACTGAAAAACAGTGAGCCAAAAACCATGAGAAACACAAAAAAAATCAAACTGTCTGTACAATTTGATAATTTGAGAGAGAGAGATAGAGAGAGAGAGAGAGAGACGTATAAGGATGAGTAAGACCAATGCTTACAAATAATGTGTGATGTCTGGAAGCTGCACCTGTTGTAAAAGTAAACCACATTCCTCACACTAATAAATAACACCTGCTGACTGAAAACCCCAACATAACATTGAGGTTAACAGATAAAGTGACTATGGTGAGGGATACAGCACTGTGCCCTGGTGTTAAATTACAAGATCTTCCTTCAGATTACTGAAACTGGATTATCAGTTCTTTGGCATGGGAGAACCACAGCTGTACTGGGCAGAACTGGGAGAACCAGAGCTGTATGGGGCAGAATGGCATAATGAGAATCATCTGTGCTCATTTTTTTTTGTTCAGAACTCTCTAAACTAGAATTAGAATATAAAAAACCCGTCCATCCTAAAGTTTTTACAGGAGGATGTGTCCCTTGTCCAAAAATAGGGTGTTTGAGTGCTTTCTGGAGTTGTGAATGGGCTCTGTGTGTAAAACCCAGGTTGTGATGAAATTCTGAAAGACTAGAGAGGATGCATCTGCCTCTTGTGGTCTAGATGATCCACTCGACTGAGATTGCCTTTCAGAAGATTCTCTGTGTCTGGAAGATGTGGTACAAGTAGCTGCTGATGCATGAACAGTGCTAGCTCCCATAAATGTATGATGACTGCAAAGATCTTATGCACCTCTGCATGATTGTGTGTTGCATAGCTGTTGAGTTGTTCTGTCTACTTCCTAGAGAAATGTACTTTCTTAAGGAATTCAGGAAATCCTCCTACATGGCACACCTCATCACAAAAGGTTTCTCATCCAGGAAAAAAAAGGTCATTGTTCCCCTCTACTCATCACTCATTAGACCCATTATAGAGTACAACACGCCTTTTAGTATATACCTCACAAGACATATACAACAACTGGAAAGGCCACAGAAATACCTCACAAAGAGGATTACCAGCCTCAAACACATACCCTACACAGACCATCTCAAAAAACTCCAGCTTTACTCTGTCGCATATCACCTACTCGGAGGTGATCTCTGCCTAACATACAAAGCTATGTCAAACCCAGAGCTGTTGGACATGCTCCACGTAAAGAAATCCCAATCCCTCCAAGCTACATGCTCTAGGGACCTAAACCTTGTCACCACAATAAACTGAACATGCTGGATGGATAGATTCCTGTCCCAGAGACTTCCCATACTCTGGAACAAACTACCTATCTATATCAAACAAAGCTCCTCATTAGCACTCTTCAAGAAAAATCTTGATGATTGGATGGGAGATAGGAAATTCGCCCTGGGGATCACTTCTGTGGTTCTGCTTGACAGGGGCATAGGAAAATAATTTTCTTAGGTGGCAAAAGCCAGGGTACAGGTATTCAGATTATTATTTGAAACAGTCATGCCTGAGTGCTCACAGACTGCTGTACTGTTCAGTGATGTCATAAGGTATCATCATTTTGTATAATACACTTTACAAAGGTGGTGTACCTAAGTTTGCATGTTCAGTACTTAATATGAGTTCATACCTTGCAATTGAATGAAAATGAATCTTATTGTTTTTTATATTATGCTATGTTTCTTCATTTTGAACTATTTTGTCTGTTAAGGTACTGCAGATCAGATTATTTCATTTTGTCATTCACAATAATTTGTGAAGTGATCTGAGCCCTAACAATGTTAAGACACATTTGCTGCTGGGCAGCCAATGCTTTATGTGTTTCCTGGGGTAGCTGTGACAAATTTCTGCACCTCGCATTCCTTTGTAAAAGTGTCACTAGGGACACTATTACCTTTGAATTTCTGCGGTCATACTGAAAGTGTTCATCTGGGTTTGTAGATACTGGTGTAGAGGTACATGGGTTGTCTTCCTGTAGAATCGTGAGTGTTATGTCATCATGTACTTGACATTGTGATGCACTGTCACTTCCTGCAGAGTTACTAATATGTTGTGGGGTGTGAGATCCTGCAGCTAAACTTGAGGACTGTGTGCTACTTTCCTCGGGCTGCCTCATAAATATAACTATGTTATCATTGTCTTCTTCAACAACCATTCTGCTGCTATCCTCATTATTTATTGGTAAAGTGAAACTGTTTATGTCTGCAGCTGACCCTGTAAAAATGATTTAAAAACATTACCAATAAAGTAACATACACTATTGTTTGCTGAGTAAGGAGGTGTGGGGGACACTTGCCATGCAAACTGCCTTCATTGTCATTCTCTGCAGATGTGGAAAGTTCACTTGTTAATAGTAATTGTTGTGTGTTTAATGTAATCATTCCATGTTAGTGGCTCCTTCCACTGACCACTTTAATGTCCATACCAATTTGACTCCAGGCCTTTGCCCTCTCAGCTTGCTTGACCCTGCTTTCCCAAAAAGCCATATTTCCTAAAGGCTACAGTTTTCTTCATGGCTGAAGTTATCCTTTATCTGCCTTGATCCCTGGCTTTGCATCATTACTGCAAATAAAAAATATGCCACAGTCATACATGAAAAACTTCTGATGCAATCATCAGTCCAACAACACAGCTATGAAAGCATGCTTGCTGTCCTCAAGGAAAACAAGTTTGGTGACACAAACCCATCATTATATACACATGCAGAGTTTATTCCAGATAAGTAAAGTTGTCCTAAAGTAATGTTTGCCCTATCACAAATACATTCACAATAGTAAGGAAGGTAGTTTGTTAACAGATCCATCCCTCCACTAGTCCCTACCACTTTCTTGTATTCATAATACTGTCATTTTTCATTCAGCAGTAATGCCCAGAAATCTCCCAGTAAAGACACATATGTTGAGCCAACAAAACATCCTTTCCACTTCAGTACTCCACAATTAAATCACTGTATTTCTACTATGTATGCACAATCATAAATGACACCAAAATAAATTATTTTTTCAGTGATCACTAATCATTTCCACTGCTGCTGTAACAATTTTCCATTGACAAATGACAACTTTACAGTATTCACTCAAGCCATTGTAATATACCTATCATATCAGCAAAGCAAGCATTTATTTAAGTGAACTCAGTAATCTTACATAATTCTGAACTGCTTTGTAATAATTTGCAATGTTTCTATTATTTTTGTTAACTTTAAAAAGTCTGCAGTTTTATAAGTCATTTGCCACCTAACTTGAGTAATTGCAACTTAATATTGTGGTGTTAAACTTTATGTATAAGTTTAGGGTGATTTATACATTTTGAATGCAAATCATGCCTTTTTATGATTATCTCTGTGATGATGTGAGGTAGTGCCAGCTGTGCCAGGGGGAGTAGGGCAGTGCATGTATAACATATGTCAGCATAGCTAGCTGGAGTTTTGTAAAGAATTATATATCAGACTGATTTATACAAATGTTTGTGTTAAAAAATGTAGTTGTAAAGTTGCTTGTGTTAAAAATGTATCAACAGTGGGTCCTGCTGGATAGAAAAAAAATATACATGTATGTCAGGCTGTATTCTTGCAACTGTTGAAATTTATATATTTTAACAGAGGATACTGGAAGTAAAGGTGTTAAGCTCAGCCCAGCTAACCTTAAGAAAAATAGCCTGAAATTAAATGACTTGGTTTAGGTCATAAAGATTCTATCTCACAGATCTGAATGCAGTCAGAGATGCAATGTCTATGAAAAGCCTTTCTGCAGGAAGGGTAAAAGTGTTGAAATTTTTTTATAGCTTCAAGATGCTGTATTAAGCCTTAGCAAAGTTGTATGTGTATATTGTGATACATCTGTGCCATATCCTGGCTTAGTTACTGGTGAGGGGTGTGGGTACCACAGAATCAGATGATCAGATGTGATGTAATTCTGTAGCTAGCACTGAAATTGTATTTAATATTAGTGGGAGATGTGATAGAAGCACTCAGCACTCTGTATTGGAACTTACAACAAAGACACTTATCCATTTCATCTTGCCCTGCTCTAGCAAGTAAGTAGGGAACAGTAATTCTTCAGTCAGTTAGGAAAATATAGTGAAATTAGTTAAATATTGTTTTTCTGTATCTGTCTGAATATTTCTAGCTGTTTTGTTTTTATATTTCCTGTGAATTGAAATGTTGGTGTTTATTGTGAATATATATATTCAGTATGGTCATATTTATTTTTTATTAACTATATCTAAACCTTTTATTGTGGCTGGTCTTTTAGAAAATATTTTAGCCTTTGAGAGCAATTGCATTTATTTAGTGGCACTGTGGCTCATGTTCCTGAAAGTCTTGCTGCTTGGAAACACTGCCATTTGTATATGTATTAATTTTACTAACTATAATTGGATACCCTGGTAAGAGCCTTAGTGTAGCTGGCTTTGGGGTGTTCTGGTGGCAGTATCTACCTTATAGCCTGGGTGGAGATGGCATAGCAGGTAAATATGTGCCAGCCTTTCCTAGGTGTGTGTGTGTGTGTGTGTGTGTGTGTGTGTGTGTGTGTGTGTGTGTGTGTGAAAATAAAATCTCAAAGACTGAATATGTCAGCTACTTGGAACAGGGACACAGAGCACTGATTTCACACAGAGGGTCATGGAGGATGTAGCTTGGAATACCCATCTGAGGACTCAGCTGTGAGGTGGTCAGTGTGGAGACGTATTTGGGGCCTGGAGAGGAAGTCTAGCCTCAGGACTGAAGTGCGCATTCCCTGTGTGCTCTTAAGGGAAACTGTGCTCAGTTCAGAGAGCTGCATCTTAAAATACTGTGTGTGTTTATTTTTCTCTCAAAGTGAACATTCCCCACTGTTGTCTGTGGTGAGGATTGAGGCTTCTTGATCACTGGCCCAGAGGAAGGGCATCACAGTCTCTATGAATTGCAGTAATACGCAAATGTGTAAGGCAATTTATCTGCATAAACAGGTCTCAGCTTCTCATGAACATGGGCTCAGGTTCATGTGAATACAATGGGGATAGTGGCAGAATCCACAGCATTTCTTAGCAATCCCCACAATACAGTGGCATGTGTGGATAAAATCACTTTTTTTCTAATCTGACCATGTTTAGATAAGGCAAAATGTAGTCATATTAATGTGAGTTTGCACAACCATGAAGTATAATCCTTGTCCATTAACATCATCTGGCACACATTGTCACCTCAAAGCATACAATATTTACTAAAATTTGTTGATACATGCACACACACACACACACACACACACACACACACACACACACACACACACACACACACACACACTATAAAACACACCATCCACCAAAAAAAAAAAAATAATAATACTGCTGCTATACTGCATGAGGAATGTATAAATGATATTCAGGTGTAATACTCCCAAAAAGGTAGCAAATCCAATGCACAGCAGTAGTAGCAATTTGTAAGTAACATAAAAAAACTGATAGTTTCATTGACTTTTATCCGTCATGTAAATTAAATGTGACTGTATTCCTTAAAAAATGTAGGCAACAAAGCATTTTTGATCTAACCAAACTTGTCAGTAATAACAGAGCCAGGTCTAATGCCCCTGCTGGTTAACTGGGTTTGGTTATGGTAATGTCACACCCAAGAAGGAGTAGTTCTAAACCTGTGAACCACAGCCCTGCTTAAACTTTTTTCATTGTGGTACTGAAACTTTGAATGATGGCATCACCTGTGAAGGCTTGCAGCCATGCTTTGAGATGGTCTGACAAGGAGACCAAAATTATACTCTACCTTCTGAGTGATTCATACCAGACATGTATTAGAGGGTCTGACTGAAAAAAAAATCTGTATCTAGCAGGAGTTAGGTGAGCACCTGTCATGCCTGACAGGGTTCACCCACTCTGGTCCCCAGTTCAGCTGCAAGTACAATGACCTACAAAAGTGTAGGCCCAACCAGCTGGCTGAGTTCTGTAGTATTCTTTTTTTTCCTAATTTTTTGGTCACATTAAACATAGGTTTAAAAAATAAACTATAATAAGGTTGGATAATTGCAAATATTTGGTAGAAGACATATGTGTAACTGCAAATTTGTATCTATAAATTTATTGTAATAATGCATAAGAAAGCATAAACATACCTGTACATGGAACTGCATCTGTATAAATACAAATGTATATGTATGAGAAAAGAAATATATGTAAGTATGCATATGTATGCCTGTAAATTACAGATGTACATCTGCATGGGTATGTTTATGACTATTTTCTCATGTATATAAATGTATACATTTATTCACAAACCAAAAACATTTGGATTGCCACACAATTTCATTTACAATATGTATTACCTTAGCTAGCAGATGAAGTACCTGCAGACAGTTTTTGTAAAGAAAGGATTTTGTTTGTGTAGGTCAGAAAACATTTATTAGTATAATTGTATAACACAGTCATTTCTTCCACAATTTAACTGCACATACAAGATGGCTGAACTCATTCAGGTATCCCATCTAAGTCAGAGTGGAGGTTGAGGGAACAGGATGGAGGCTGCAGTGACAGGTGAATCACCAGCACATATTTTAATGAGAAAAGACCAGTTGTATTACTTCTGTATGTATTTTAAATAATCCCTTTTTATACTTACAGTTATTAATCAGAAAATTATAAAAACACATTATTGATCTGAAATATATGTACTGCATACATATATAATGGTAAATATGCTTTGTTTAATGAAAGTTGAATTGAAAAGAAGTGAAAACTTCATTTCAGTTTCAACATTTTATGCATGTAGAGATTCTGCTTCTGCCTGAAGAAAATCTACAGACTGTTAAATGAAACTGCAACATAGATAATCAAACCATAACAGTTTAAAGTAGAACATAGACTGAAAGTAATATTCCAGCCAACACCCCTTCTCAAAACAGACAAGCTGTGCACATATATAAATGTGTAACAATTTGAAGGAATATGCAGTCCTACTATTTAACTTGCATTAAAGGAAATATTAGCACAATATGACAGTTAATATGCAATGAAATATTTAAAGAAATAAACAGATATACTAAGCAACTGCAGCAGTAACTGAAATGCCATTCAGAGAACTAGTAGACACATCAGATGTTTTTATCATATCAGAAATGTTAAGAAAACAAGGTGAGATACAGGTAAACAACAATGGTCTTCTGTCTTCTCTATTTATCCAAAGAGGAGATTAGCTACAACCACAGTCAACAACATTGGAGAATCAAAAGATTGGTTGAAGGAGCTGGTAAGTATAAATAAAGTAATGAATGGATTATTCTGTCTTTAACTGATTTTATTACTATATAACTGTAAGAGTATTTATAAAGAATAGTAATAAAAGGCCTAAAGTGCTTTGGGTACAGTATTTCAACCAAAGCAGAAAGAAACATCAAGTAATAAATGCAGTATTCTGTTTTTTTACCTGATTTCATTACTGTATGTAATTGCAACAGTATAGAGAATGATAATATAAGGACTAAAGTGCTTTCAATACAATATTGCAACCAAATCCATATTAGATGGAAATATGAAATGTAGTAATATATGTTATGTTGCTATCAGTAGACTGCAAATGTAAACCCCATGAAGACTTGATAGCAATACATTCATTCTTTCCATATATGCAGGAGCACTTCCCATATCATTGTTCCCATGTTTGCATTAGCACTTCCTGTACATTTTGTTTTAGTTACATAAAGATTTAATAAAAATAAAATGATTTATAATAATAATAAATTGAATAATATCTAACATTATGTATGAATGTATTGTGTGTATCTGTCTCCCCTCTCTTTTTCTTAGTTTAGTTATGCATTCCTTTGTCCTTCTTTATCTTATCTGTCTCCCATTTCTGTTATTTTTTTACATATCAAAATTCCTCAGGAGCAACCCAGCTGCATGCATCCTAGATTAGGAAAAAATCACCCTCTGTTCATCCAGGTACATCCTCATAGGATCAAGGCAGTGGCACCAGTCCTGTAAGCACCATGGCAAATGGCAGTCTGGCAAACCTCACTGAATGGGGACTTTGGGACATGATTAAGGATGTGGTAGAGCAGATTGTGGGCAGATGTCCATCCAATTGAGGCTTCTCTGCATGAGATGGAAAACTTACTGCCCCAGTTGGCATTGACCGCCACATTACGACAGACCCCTGTCCCTCAATATCAGAATCCTGTACTGCAACACCATCTGGCAGTGGAAATATTTGAGACCTTGTGGATTGGAACATTTGTAGGGCTGCACTCATCTTTACCCCCTTTTTCCCCGTATCCTCTGTCCTACATCCTCTTACCTACCTCCCAGCCACACTACCCTCTTATATAAAACATTTTGAAAAAATGGGGAGGGGTCTAGCCCACTAAAAAGCATAATACCCCATCCTCTCCCACCTCCCTCAGCATAACCCCCTTGATGTGCTTCTTGTGTTCCTCTCTTTCTTATGTCTTCCCTTTTTCAATCTTTCCTATTTCCCCCTTTCTATTCTTTAAGTAAACAACAGGATTTCCAAATAAGGATTGTGTGACTGTGCATAGCCACATTCCTTCTTAATATCCAAGAATAAACAACATCATACAAAGACTAAGACTTTCACATAGTCCTTTGTATATACTTAACACTTATCCTCAGGTACTTTACACTTTTGCTGGGTTCTTCAAAACACCTTTGCATTTCCTTAGTTAGCTTGCATTTGCTATTTTTGTGTATAGGCATAGCTGCACTCTTTGCAGAAAACCGCTATGCAAGTGAGAAATAAGGGACTATGAATACTGCTCAAACTTTTCCACCATCAGATTGTAAATATATTTTATCTATTTACATAGACATGGTGTAAAACAGGTACAATATATGAATTATAAAGATACAACAAAATATTCAGTTTTTAAAAAAAAGTCAATATAGGATTCTTGTACAGATACAATTTGTGTGGACAAGAAATTAGACAGTAGTAAAATATGTAAGGAAAAAATGCCCAAAGTATTTGTAGAGCCTAACCTATGAAAGTTTGTTCTCATATTTCAAACAAATGTATGCTGAAAAGGTATTTGAATATGAGAAGGCATACCATGCAGTTGTGGTCATAAAGGAGTACATATTTACTTAGATTTATGCAATTTTCATGTGTAATAATCGAGTTATGAATAGTATATGTAGATAGTAAATTGTATTTTTTGTTATTGCAAATTGCTTAAACATGAGTGTATGGCTGTTGCAGATATTTTAGAAATTTTAGTATGAGATGCTTATTATTCTGGCAATGTCTGTTATTGTTAGGAATTATCTCAAAGGATCTAAGAAAAAGAATGCTTGATCAGTATAAGCTATTTTAGGGCTCTGTAGCACTCTTACATTATCCTTACTATTTTAATCAAATATACATGAAGTATCAACAGCAAAAATGTTGTGTATGATTGTCAATAGAAGATGGTCTGCATGCTGCTATACAGGAAACCAGTTTTGAAGTTTTAAGGTGATGCAGTGATGTTCTGCCTGCATACAGAGTAGAATGAAATGACAAATGCTATTGGATAATATTTGCAAGTTTCTGAGTTTTTTCTTTAAGGAATATACAAGGAGAGGTAGGTCATATTCTGATCATGGCTGTATAATATTTTTGCCTATTTTTAGCTCTCTTCTAAGATGAGAAAGTGAGAAGCAGTACAACAGCCACAGTGGGTTTATTATTTTATTTGTGATTTTAAGTTATTGATGAGAGGAGACAAAGCTAAAGTTGGATTGTGACTTAAAACAAGGTATTTGAAAGAGGATGCATGTTCAGTGACTTGTTTATTGTAAGTAAGAAGGGTATCAATGTTTGGGATGCTTTTTTAAGTTTTTGTTGTATATCAAAAATGCCAGTTTTATTTTCTAAGAATTTAGAGTAAGTTGTTTATTATAGAGGGTTTGTATAGAATTAATTGAAGATTGTGTAAAATAATTTTGTGTTGTAAGGCAAATTAAAAAAAAGTTATTTTGAAGGGGATGACAAAGTATTGTGAGAGCCATTGATAAAAGACCTGTTAAGAAGGTAGTTTGAGAATCACTTTATCAAAGAACTAAAACTGAAGGCAGCAAGAGGGCATAGCATGAGGTTGTGGTTAATGCTTTTGAAAGTTTTGGTAAAACTATTCAATAATGTACCTGCAGATTGTCTTTGTAAGCATTAATAAACATGGTATTAGTAAGCGTGAATAGGACTGGCTAAGCACTTCTAGCTTTTAGGAATTCATGTTAATGACAAGTCACTATGTTGTATTGTACAGGGAACCAGTGTTTTGATTATATGCAGCCTTCCCTAGCAACCTTTCTAGGTGTAGCCAAATGAAAATAAATCTGCATTCACAGGTGTTTGTTAGTCTTCTGCACTTGAGAATGTGTACAATTGCTGCTTCTTTCCACAATGTAAGAAATGTTTGTTGTATGAGAGAGAAGTTAAACTGATGGGAGAAATAACTGAGTTACAGCACAACTTTGTGAACCATATCTACAGCCATTACTACCTGCTGATCAGTGGCTGTAAAGTGATTCTATCAACATATCACTCTCTGAAAAGTACAAAAGTGGAAGACGAGGTCCTAAGGAATGGAATAGTGGAGCAGAGTTACTGAACTAATTGAAAGAAGGGGTGATAAACTTGTCTGTAAATTCTTTAGGACCTCCATCTCTTTGACATATGTTTCACAGATGTCAAAACTAATATCATGGAACTTTGGCTAAACATGTTTCCTGATGACTGTAAACTGTAGGAGTTATCAGATCTCATTCTGACACATTCATCAGTAAG